>NC_136731.1:45915020-46010520 GCF_936440315.1 Barbus barbus
CTGTGTTTAAAGCGGTGGTCCAGACCTGATTAAAGCGGTGGTTCTCTGTGTTTCAGAAACACAAACTCTGTTTAAAGCGGCGGTTCTCTGTGTGTCAGAGACACAGACTGTGTTTAAAGCGGTGGTCCAGACCTGATTAAAGCGGTGGTTCTCTGTGTTTCAGAAACACAAACTCTGTTTAAAGCGGCGGTTCTCTGTGTTTCAGACACGCAGACTGTGTTTGAAGCGGCGGTTCTCTGTGTGTCAGAGACACAGACTGTGTTTAAAGCGGTGGTCCAGACCTGATTAAAGCGGTGGTTCTCTGTGTTTCAGAAACACAAACTCTGTTTAAAGCGGCGGTTCTCTGTGTTTCAGACACGCAGACTGTGTTTAAAGCGGCGGTTCTCTGGGTTTCAGACACACACACACAGACTGTGTTTAAAGCGGTGGTCCAGACCTGATTAAAGCGGCGGTTCTCTGTGTTTCAGACACACAAACTGTGTTTAAAGCGGTGGTCCAGACTTGATTAAAGCAGCGGTTCTCTGTGTTTCAGAAACACAAACTCTGTTTAAAGCAGCAGTCCAGACCTGATTAAAGCGGCGGTTCTCTGTGTTTCAGATACACAGACTGTGTTTAAAGCAGCAGTCCAGACCTGATTAAAGCGGCGGTTCTCTGTGTTTCAGATACACAGACTGTGTTTGAAGCAGCGGTCCAGATCTGATTAAAGCAGCGGTTCTCTGTGTTTCAGACACACAGACTGTGTTTAAAGCGGCAGTTCTCTGTGTGTCAGAGACACAGACTGTGTTTAAAGCGGTGGTCCAGACCTGATTAAAGCGGTGGTTCTCTATGTTTCAGACACACAGACTGTGTTTAAAGCGGCGGTTCTCTGTGTTTCAGACACACACACACAAACTGTGTTTAAAGCGGTGGTCCAGACTTGATTAAAGCAGCGGTTCTCTGTGTTTCAGATACACAGACTGTTTAAAGCAGCAGTCCAGACCTGATTAAAGCGGTGGTTCTCTGTGTTTCAGACACACAGACTGTGTTTAAAGCAGTTGTTCTCTAGACTGTTTAAAGCGGCAGTCCAGACCTGATTAAAGCGGCGGTTCTCTGTGTTTCAGACACACAGACTGTGTTTAAAGCGGTGGTCCAGACCTGATTAAAGCGGCGGTTCTCTGTGTTTCAGACACACAGACTGTGTTTAAAGCAGCAGTCCAGACCTGATTAAAGCGGTGGTTCTCTGTGTTTCAGACACACAGACTGTGTTTAAAGCAGTTGTTCTCTGTGTTTCAGACACACAGACTGTTTAAAGCAGCAGTCCAGACCTGATTAAAGCGGTGGTTCTCTGTTTTTCAGATACACAGACTGTTTATAGCAGCAGTCCAGACCTGATTAAAGCGGTGGTTCTCTGTGTTTCAGATACAGACTGTTTAAAGCAGCAGTCCAGACCTGATTAAAGCAGCGGTTCTCCGTGTTTCAGACACACAGACTGTGTTTAAAGTAGTGATCGACCGATATTGATTTTTTTATAACCGATACCGATACCAATTATTTGCATGTCTATGTGCCCAATAACCGATATGTAGAACCGATATTTATTTACTGTTATAAAGTAAATAAATGACTGCGTGAAGTAAGTCCATACTTCACTTTGGTTTTACCTCCTTTCAGTCATCTTAACAAAAAATGTTTTGAGAATTAGCAGTCTTTCATGCAGGGCTCTAGACTCATTCTTCCCACTGATCTCACTTTTGCGCACGAGCACATAATTTGGTTGCAATTTGTTTTTTGTTTTTGCTACAACATTTGATTAATCAATGCATGCTGATGAACTTTTATCATAGTTTATAGTTATATGGTAATGAAAGTGTTCAACATTCAACTCGTTCT
This sequence comes from Barbus barbus, assembly GCF_936440315.1. Taxonomy (NCBI): domain Eukaryota; kingdom Metazoa; phylum Chordata; class Actinopteri; order Cypriniformes; family Cyprinidae; genus Barbus; species Barbus barbus. The sequence continues at coordinate 45,916,890 of NC_136731.1, forward strand.
TTTTCATCTGTATTATTTGTGATTTATATTTTGTGATCAGGAATTCCTTTTTTCGTGCGCTTTTTACTTTCAAATTTGCGATCTTGGTGTCACATTTTACAAGAAAAGATCATTGTCTGTTTTGCTTATATCTATACACCTTTCACTTTTTAAGACCAAAACAAAAGATGGATTCATTGTTATTCTTAATTAAAAAGCGCAACAACAATAAAACAGTAAGTTGACAATGACAAACTCTTACATAACATTTATCAACAAAAGCTAATAAGACGAGGCATGGCATAGGACACACCACATGCTGTACTATATACCTAGTATATTACAGAATGTTTATCAAACTCTGAGGAAGCAAATAAATATTAATATATATTTTTTTTTTAATTAAGGAAAGCCTCCATAGCATAACCTGAGGTAAACAGCAAAGATAACAAGCTTCTCAAAACGAAAACAAAAAGAAAAGTAAAACTAAACTGGCTGTAGCTGACAGGACTTCATGTTTTTTCTACAAGAATACCACCACGTTCACCTTCTCTGGTTTAAGAAGCGGTCTTTTACTTTAGTTTGAAAACAAATCCATCCGATGCGCTCCATCCGCGACGCGCACCTTCACGCTCGTGCTGACGCGGCGAGTATAAACCAGGCTCTACCCACTAAGCGCTCGCGCTGAAAGCACCTCTCTTCACGTGATCAGTGAAATCTGACTCCTGCTATAATGTGCTGCGGCTGGCAGCGCGCGCTGTATGAAGGAGACGCTTTGGAGCAGCGCAGACCTGGCACTCGTACAAATGCGACCACGTCAAATTTTAACTCGCAAACAATTACCATTTTGGTCGCAGTCTAGAGCCCTGTCATGTTAAATTTAATCTTCGTATTACAACAATAAAAAACATTTTATTTATAAAAAGCTTTAGCAGCAACACTAATATTAGCAGTAAGCAAAATGAACATAGAAAGTCTAATGTTTTCAAATGGAGAAAATAAAGGAAAGGAGTCATATCAACTTCATTTTTAACTACAGTTTTAGTAGGTTTATAAGCTGTTTAATAGGATAAAGAGTGAAGAATAATTCACTGGATAATGTTAATTCACGGAATAATATTCTCTGGAATATTGGAATATAACAAGCATTGTATTTTATTGCATTTCTCAGCTGGCATGCTCTAAATTATGCTGCTGACAGCGCGGTTTATCTGTGCCTTTACACAGAACTATAGGCTACTCAAACTGCCATCGATCGCGGAGATAATAAATAATTAATTTCCATAGAGTTGTATTAATTTAGATGTTTATAAACGAAATAATGGTTATATAGTAAGTGTTAATACAATTTAGGGTGCTTCAAAAAAGTGAATCTTGTTAAAAGTTACATGCGGTGTCCGAGCTGGAGCATTTCTTGAGCATCAACCGCTGAGTGAACTGCAATATGAAAGCGGCTTCACGAGACTAATGATGAGCATATAGACAACAGAGAGAGAATTACATTCAGCGCTTTTCTTTCCAACATGCAATCATTCATGGCTGTATTATTTAATTCATGCAAAGTTACGTCTTTATTGGGAGAGGACTTGACGGATTATCTATGTGACTCCGACTTCACGAGACTAATAGACCACAGAGAGAATTAAATTCAGCGCTTTTATTTCCACCATGTGCTAATTCATGGCTGTGTTATTTCAGGCAAAGTTATAGCCTATCTTTATAGGGACAGGGCTTGACAGAGTATCTTATTTATCATATTTCTTAGAGCCAAGTTGCATTTAAACTATATATCAGGCATTTATGTAATACATCTAATTTGTGCATTAATGCCTGTAATATTAAATAGTTCACTAACTACAGCAAATCAAGTACCTGCACGCTGTTGCTGTCTGGTCTCCCCTCAGATGCGCTGCAATTGCGATCCTGCGCGCAATTCTGAAAACGTCCACAAGATGGCGGTGTTTATCGGGGAATCCGATATTACAAAACCGATATTCGATTATGGAAAAATCCTTAAATATCGGGAAAAATATCGGTAAATCAATATATCGGTCGATCTCTAGTTTAAAGCAGTTGTTCTCTGTGTTTCAGACACACAAACTGTGTTTAAAGCGGTGGTCTAGACCTGATTAAAGCGGTGGTTCTCTGTGTTTCAGACACACAGACTGTTTAAAGCGGCAGTCCAGACCTGATTAAAGCAGCGGTTCTCTGTGTTTCAGATACACAGACTGTTTAAAGCGGTGGTCCAGACCTGATTAAAGCAGCAGTTCTCTGTTTTTCAGACACACAGATTGTTTAAAGCGGTGGTTCTCTGTGTTTCAGACACACAAACTGTGTTTAAAGCGGTGGTTCTCTGTTTCAGATACACAGACTGTGTTTAAAGCAGCAGTCCAGACCTGATTAAAGCGGTGGTTCTCTGTGTTTCAGACACACAAGACTGTGTTTTAAAGCAGCAGTCCAGACCTGATTAAAGTGGTGGTTCTCTGTGTTTCAGACACACAGACTGTTTAAAGTGGCAGTCCATACCTGATTAAAGCAGCGGTTCTCTGTTTTTCAGATACACAGACTGTTTAAAGCAGTGGTTCTCTGTGTTTCAGGCACACAGACTGTTTAAAGCGGCAGTCCAGACCTGATTAAAGCAGCGGTTCTCTGTGTTTCAGACACACAAACTGTGTTTAAAGCAGTGGTTCTCTGTGTTTCAGGCACACAGACTGTTTAAAGCGGCAGTCCAGACCTGATTAAAGCAGCGGTTCTCTGTTTTTCAGACACACAGATTGTTTAAAGCGGTGGTTCTTTGTGTTTCAGACACACAAACTGTGTTTAAAGCGGTGGTTCTCTGTGTTTCAGATACACAGACGGTTTAAAGCAGCAGTCCAGACCTGATTAAAGCGGTGGTTCTCTGTGTTTCAGAGACACAGACTGTTTAAAGCAGCAGTCCAGACCTGATTAAAGCGGCGGTTCTCCGTGTTTCAGACACAGACTCTTTAAGGCTCCGGTTCTCTGTTTTTCAGACACACAGACTGTGTTTAAAGCGGCGGTCCAGACCTGATTAAAGCGGCGGTTCTCTGTGTTTCAGATACACAGACTGTTTAAAGCAGCAGTCCAGACCTGATTAAAGCGGCGGTTCTCCGTGTTTCAGACACAGACTCTTTAAGGCTCCGGTTCTCTGTTTTTCAGACACACAGACTGTGTTTAAAGCGGCGGTCCAGACCTGATTAAAGCAGCGGTTCTCTGTTTTTCAGACACACAGACTGTGTTTAAAGCGGTGGTCCAGACCTGATTAAAGCGGCGGTTCTCTGTGTTTCAGACACACAGACTGTGTTTAAAGCAGCAGTCCAGACCTGATTAAAGCGGTGGTTCTCTGTTTCAGATACACAGACTGTTTAAAGCAGCAGTCCAGACCTGATTAAAGCAGCGGTTCTCTGTGTTTCAGACACTCAAACCGTGTTTAATGCGGTGGTCCAGACCTGATTAAAGCGGCGGTTCTCTGTTTCAGACACACAGACTGTGTTTAAAGCGGTGGTCCAGACCTGATTAAAGCAGCGGTTCTCTGTGTTTCAGACACACAGACTGTGTTTAAAGCGGTGGTCCAGACCTGATTAAAGCGGTGGTTCTCTGTTTTTCAGACACACCGATTGTTTAAAGCGGCAGTCCAGACCTGATTAAAGCTGCGGTTCTCTGTTTTTCAGACACACAAACTGTGTTTAAAGCGGTGGTTCTCTGTGTTTCAGATACACAGACTGTTTAAAGCAGCAGTCCAGACCTGATTAAAGCGGTGGTTCTCTGTGTTTCAGACACACAGACTGTGTTTAAAGCGGTGGTTCTCTGTGTTTCAGACACACAAACTGTGTTTAAAGTGGTGGTTCTCTGTGTTTCAGATACACAGACTGTTTAAAGCAGCAGTCCAGACCTGATTAAAGCGGTGGTTCTCTGTGTTTCAGACACACAGACTGTGTTTAAAGCAGTTGTTCTCTGTGTTTCAGACACACAGACTGTGTTTAAAGCAGTTGTTCTCTGTTTCAGACACACAGACTGTGTTTAAAGCGGTGGTCCAGACCTGATTAAAGCAGCGGTTCTCTGTGTTTCAGACACACAGACTGTGTTTAAAGCAGTTGTTCTCTGTTTCAGACACACAGACTGTGTTTAAAGCGGTGGTCCAGACCTGATTAAAGCGGTGGTTCTCTGTGTTTGACACACAGACTGTTTAAAGCGGCAGTCCAGACCTGATCAAAGCAGCGGTTCTCTGTGTTTCAGATACACAGACTGTTTAAAGCGGCAGTCCAGACCTGATTAAAGCAGCGGTTCTCTGTGTTTCAGATACACAGACTGTTTAAAGCAGCAGTCCAGACCTGATTAAAGTGGTGGTTCTCTGTTTTTCAGACACACAGATTGTTTAAAGCGGTGGTTCTCTGTTTTTCAGATACACAGACTGTTTAAAGCAGCAGTCCAGACCTGATTAAAGCGGCGGTTCTCCGTGTTTCAGACACAGACTCTTTAAGGCTCCGGTTCTCTGTTTTTCAGACACACAGACTGTGTTTAAAGCGGCGGTCCAGACCTGATTAAAGCAGCGGTTCTCTGTTTTTCAGACACACAGACTGTGTTTAAAGCGGTGGTCCAGACCTGATTAAAGCGGCGGTTCTCTGTGTTTCAGACACACAGACTGTGTTTAAAGCAGCAGTCCAGACCTGATTAAAGCGGCGGTTCTCTGTGTTTCAGATACACAGACTGTTTAAAGCAGCAGTCCAGACCTGATTAAAGCAGCGGTTCTCTGTGTTTCAGACACACAGACTGTGTTTAAAGCAGTTGTTCTCTGTTTCAGACACACAGACTGTGTTTAAAGCGGTGGTCCAGACCTGATTAAAGCGGTGGTTCTCTGTGTTTGACACACAGACTGTTTAAAGCGGCAGTCCAGACCTGATCAAAGCAGCGGTTCTCTGTGTTTCAGATACACAGACTGTTTAAAGCGGCAGTCCAGACCTGATTAAAGCAGCGGTTCTCTGTGTTTCAGATACACAGACTGTTTAAAGCAGCAGTCCAGACCTGATTAAAGTGGTGGTTCTCTGTTTTTCAGACACACAGATTGTTTAAAGCGGTGGTTCTCTGTTTTTCAGATACACAGACTGTTTAAAGCAGCAGTCCAGACCTGATTAAAGCGGCGGTTCTCCGTGTTTCAGACACAGACTCTTTAAGGCTCCGGTTCTCTGTTTTTCAGACACACAGACTGTGTTTAAAGCGGCGGTCCAGACCTGATTAAAGCAGCGGTTCTCTGTTTTTCAGACACACAGACTGTGTTTAAAGCGGTGGTCCAGACCTGATTAAAGCGGCGGTTCTCTGTGTTTCAGACACACAGACTGTGTTTAAAGCAGCAGTCCAGACCTGATTAAAGCGGTGGTTCTCTGTGTTTCAGATACACAGACTGTTTAAAGCAGCAGTCCAGACCTGATTAAAGCAGCGGTTCTCTGTGTTTCAGACACTCAAACCGTGTTTAATGCGGTGGTCCAGACCTGATTAAAGCTGGTGGTTCTCTGTGTTTCAGGTGCAGAAGCTGCAGCGTGCGGCTCTACAGGATCCTGTTAAATGTGCTGTTTCCTCCAAATACGCCACCGTCGACAAACTGCAGCAGTATTACATCTTCATCCCGTCCAAATACAAGGTTCTCTCTTTATTAAACGCTGACTCTGAGGGGAGTGCTGTTAGTGAATGTGTGTGATGTGAGCTTGTGTCTGTTTGCAGGACTGTTATCTGGTTTCTATCCTAAATGAACTGGCTGGGAACTCCTTCATGGTTTTCTGCGGCACGTGTAATAATGCCCAGCGGGTGGCACTCTTGCTCAGAAACCTGGGTATCACAGCCATCCCTCTCCACGGACAGATGAGTCAGGTACACACTCAGATCATCTGATTTCATGATGTGGTCAGATTGAGAACATGCAGTAAATAGTGATTTTCTTGAGTAGCGCAGCTTCACTCCTGAATCCATCGGTGATCTCTGTGAAGCTGCTTTGACTCAGTGATGTAGAAGCACACGAGACTGTGGGTGATCTGATGTGGGTCTCTGTTTCCAGAACAAGCGACTCGGAGCTCTTAACAAGTTCAAGTCCAAGTCTCGCTCGGTCCTGCTGGCTACAGACGTGGCGTCTCGAGGCCTGGACATCCCACATGTGGACTGCGTCATCAACTTCGACATCCCCACACACTCCAAGGTGAACACACACACACGCTTTACTCTGCTGTGATAAAATCAGGTTCAACCCTGAATGCAGAGCCACGGGAACTGTAAACATCCCAAACACTTATAGAGGAACATACAAATTAATGAAGACAGTTATATGAGAATGAAAACATATTTGTGACCCTGCACCACAAAACCAGTCATAAGGGTAATTTTTTTAAAATTGAGATTTATGCATCATCTGAAAGCTGAATAAATAAGCTTTTCATTGATTTATGGTTTGTTAGGATAGGACAATATCTGGAGTCTGAAGGTGCAAAAAAATCTAAATATTGAGAAAATCACCTTTAAAGTTGTCCAAATGAAGTTCTTAGCAATGCATATTACTAATCAAAAATTATGTTTGGATATATTTACAGTAGGAAATGTACAAAATATCTTCATGGAACATGATCTTTATTTAATATCCTAATGATTTTTGGCATAAAAGAAAAATGTATAATTTTGATCCATACAATGTATTGTTGGCTATTGCTACAAATATACCTGTGCTACTGATTACTGTTTTTGTGCATAATTTAATCTCTAAAATTATGCACAATTTAAAATCTGCAATACCATGGTGTAACCACTAGATGGCCGTATAGCCCTATACATAAATATATATTAACCGTTTGCTGCAGAGTGAGAACGTAAGACTTAAAGCACATTACTTGTATTATGTTTGGATATATTTTCAGACATTATTAAAGACTAGTTTTAGTAAAGGTTTATATTTAAATGTTGATTTGAAGTTAAAGCGTGATCAGTCACATGAATCATCAGAATAAATATTGACTCAGTGTGACCAGAGCGATATTTTGAAATGTTTAATTTTACATTTACATTTATTAATTTAGCTGACGCTTTTATCCAAAGCGACTTACAATTGCTATATATGTCAGAGGTCGCACGCCTCTGGAGCAACTAGGGGTTAAGTGTCTTGCTCAGGGACACATTGGTGTCTCACAGTGGATTCGAACCCGGGTCTCTCACACCAAAGGCATGTGTCTTATCCACTGCGCCATCACCACCCCTTAATTGATTGTTTACATACCATGAACCGAGACGGTCTGTGGTCGAGTTGTGCATCTTCCTTCTGTTTAGGGCTGTCAAAAAAAAAGTAAATTTTGAATATTTGTCGAATTTAAACTAAAAATCCACATTCAAATGCAAAAACGCTGCATTTGAATTTTAGGTGTGCATTTTGTGATGTTTTGTTGATGATGAATCCGTTTTCTCTCAGGACTACATCCATCGTGTAGGCCGCACAGCCAGAGCAGGGAGATCTGGGAAATCCATCACCTTCGTCACACAGTCAGTCTCAGGCTTTCTGGCTTGTTAATTTATTTTTCAGTGTCGGTATGTTAGTAAAGCACATGGTTTCACACAGGCTCTTATTGTGTTCTTGCGCTCTGTTTGTGCAGGTATGATGTGGAGCTTTTCCAGCGAATCGAAGCACTGATCGGGAAGAAACTGCCCGCCTTCCCTACACAGGAAGAGGAAGTGATGATGCTAGTGGAGCGAGTTAGCGAAGCGCAGAGATTCGCACGGATCGTGAGTCCTCTGTCTGTGTTTGAGCTCTCAGATGAATATGAATGTGTGTCTGATGAATGCAATGTCTGTTTCTGTCAGGAGATGAAGGAGAGCTCAGAGAAGAGGAAGCGGCCGAAAGCAGACGAGGAAGCGGATGATGATAGAGAACAGTCGAGCGGTGTGAGGAGGAAGATCAAGGGCGGCTCCTTCAGAGGAAGAGCGAAACGAGGACGCTGAGGCTTTTCTACATCTAATAAATTCTGCATTTTTTCCCAGTGCAGCGTCTTGCTTTTTATTTTGGCTTTTTGACCACAAATAGTGTCTCATACACTACAAAAAAGGATTTTCTTAGTATTTTTTATTCTCCGGCACTGTGCCGGATCTCCGACGTGCAGTGTTTGGCTGTGGAAAAAATAATCATACATTTAAACAAAAAAAAAAAGCGGTGTGATGCAACAAAATACAATAGAACTTATAATCAATGATGCTGTCTACACTGGATGCGGCACGTCAACAAATCCCGACAGTAAACTGCTGGCTCGTTCTATTTATAACTGACAAAGTTCAAATGATTTGCAATGCTTTGTCGCGGCCAGTGTAGATACGATGTGAACGCAAAAACATGGCAAGTGTGAAGGAAAGAAACGTGGACGGAAAATAGATGATTAAAATGTGAATGGACTGAACAGTTTTGAGTGAGAGTGACTGATATCTTTATGGAATACATGTGCTGGTTCACATTGAGTTCAGTTTTAACATTTAAAGTTTGCTTAAATTTATTTTCATGATCTGAGGTAAAATATCTATTGTTGTTTTCACTATGGCTATAAAGATCACGCTAAATGATATTCAAACTTTTTATTTGTCACATACACAATTATACAGGGTATAACCAGCAGTGAAATGTAGGTCAGGTCCGCTCCAAGGACAGTGCAATTATAAAGTATACAGATATTAAGAAAAAGAAAAGTAGAAAAAATAAGAGAATAAAATAAAAGATAAAAAATATAAATATAAATGTGCAGGTCAGTATGTTGTTGACTTAAATAGTAATAAGAGGAATGTGCAAACAGTTGTCCAGGGTATTTGAATAGCAGCAATATGAGGTAGAGAAAAATTATGAATAGCTATTGATATGGTGATATTTACATGGAGTCATGTGATGTTATGACACAGAGTTAGAGTTTAGGAGCCTGATGGCCTGGGGGAAGAAGCTCCTCCTAAGTCTCTCAGTTTTTGCCATCAGGCTACGGAAGCGCTTACCAGATGGAAGCAAAGTGAATAGATGGTTACCAGGCTGATTTGAGTCCTTGAAGATTTTGACAGCTCTATTTTTGCAGCGTTTGAGGTAGATGTCCTGCAGAGAGGGGAGAGCAGACCCTGAGATGCGCTCAGCTAAGCGCACAACTCTCTGTAGTGCTTTGCAGTCCTGATTGGAGCTGTTTCCATACCACACTGAGATGCACTGAGTCAATACACTTTCTATGGTCCCTGAATAGAAAGTTTTCAGGATTGCTGGTGAGACCCTGAATTTCCTTAGCTGTCGCAGATGTTACAGTCTTTGCCTGGCTTTCTTGACCTGTGTTTGGATATGTGTAGTCCAAGTCAGGTTCTCTGAGATGTTTACACCGAGGCAGAGATGCTCACAAGTCTCTGAGCTAGAGTCCAAGTCAAGTCTCAAGTCTCTGAGCTAGAGTCCAAGTCAAGTCTCAAGTCTCTGAGCTAGAGTCCAAGTCAAGTCTCTGAGCTAGAGTCCAAGTCAAGTCTCAAGTCTTTAAGCTAGAGTCCAAGTCAAGTCTCAAGTCTCTGAGCTAGAGTCCAAGTCAAGTCTCAAGTCTCTGAGCTAGAGTCCAAGTCAAGTCTCAAGTCTCTTTATTATATTAAGTCTCTGGTTATAATAAGTGTTGCATCACGTACAGCGACCCATCCAACACTGCATAGCTATATATAAAGAATTGAAAGCATGTGATATGTTATTATGACTCCTTTATCTATTAGCATACAGTATCAGCTTTGATTTTTATATATAATCAGTGTAAACAGGCTATTGCAACATGACAAAAACACCAAGAATGCTTTACTTTTAAGTTAATATTATCTGTATTTTGCCTTGTAGCATGAGAACACAGTACAGTACAGACCAAAAATTAAGAAAGACTTAATATGGTCAAACATCACATTGTAGCTAAATGCAAAACACTATTGCAACAAACCAAACGATGTGAAATATATGAAGAGTTCAGATGCAAAAGCCATCTGAAATTTTCTTCAGAATGATTATTTGTTATCAAGCTTGTATATTTAAGTTCAATAATTTCACTTAAATGGCAATGCAAATGCAACTAATCATAGTTTATAAACTACTGTAAGTCAACACATCCCAAACTCTCAAACCAGTGTAATGTTACATGATCAACAATAATCCTGTAACCTGTTTGCAGACAATGTTAATTAACGTGATGGAAGCCAGCGGCACGTAAATGATTACGTTAATCGACCACCACAAGTTTGGCAATTAACCCTTGTATAGTGTTCGGATCTGTAGGACCCGTTTTCATTTTTTATCAAGAGAAAAAATATACGATTAATTATTTTTCAAACTCAGACTCATTGGCCTTGGCTCATTTTCTGTGAAGAATATATATCTGAACACATTTTCAATGACCACACTCAGTCCCGGCGCCATGGGCGGGCAATGGGGGGCCTGGCCCGCCCTGTGAGTCACTAGTGCCCGCCCTGGACGAGCCTGCTGAGTAAAGAAAACTTTGTACTATTCAAACATCAGTTATTATTTATTTACCCTTGCATTGAGAAAAAGCGGAGATCTGTTTCCTCCAGGCTGTGCGCGGCGCTCAATCTGAAAGGAGGCGGGGTGGAGTTACGAGTAGAGCCCTGCATTTCGGCCCTGGCCCGACGGTCCCCGACTTTTTTACGCCTCTAGAGCCGGGCTTCGGGCCAATTTCCACGTCATAGTTCAGACGCGGGCCGGGCATCGGGCCTGTTTTGGGTTTCTCCTTATTTTATATTGTAGACATCTATCCATTGGCGATGAAAAAAATTGCCGCGCTGGTGGAAACAACACGAGACCGTGCCGCGACTGAGAGCAGCTCGATGGTGTTTAGTGTCTCGCAGCAGCAGCAGCTGTTCTGCGTTAAAATGCACGCAATAGGCTAAAGCTTGCTGCAAAACCCCAGCAAACATAACCATGAATGTGTCTGCGGGAAATAGTAATTAAGGAGATATTTGAATTATTTACTACTAAACTAATTTTTCTGAGTCTGTGTCGCAAGGATGAAGTTACTGATCCTGACTCGTCGTCTCCTCATTAGACGCGCCTTTAGAGAGAAATGCATCTTTATTGATTATGATTAAAATTATAATAAACGAGTTTTTGTTTTCATTTTTTTTTATTTCATTAAGTGATAATTTAAAGCTTTCTATAGATATATGTACCATGTCTGTGAGGCATGTATTCGCTCAGCTTCGGTTCATTTTTGGGAAGCGCTCCTGTTAAAGACGCAGAAAGCGTATCATGTTTGTTTTCTTTGTTTTATAAAAGAACTACCTTTTGTTGGTATTGTGAGTGCACACAAATACAAGTAGACCCTTTACAGGTCCGAATGATGTATTACTCTTACCTTTATCAATAAATAAATAAATGACGGCGTAGGTTATTTTAATTTGTTTCCACTGAAATAAATCCATGTGTTTGCTGGTGCCTCCATGTCCTGCAGAGCGCGTTTTAGCTTCCACTCTCCACACAAACTTACATATAGGCTAGCGCACATTATTATTATAGCAGGTTTAATGTTTAAACATTGTTATATACTTGAACTGTTTTAGTATATCTATAGATTTTATTTTAGGCACGTCGTGATGATATGAGAAGGCTAAATTGATCAAACATAGGCTATGATCAGCTCATGCCGCTGGCCGCTTGGTCGTTACTTAAAAAAAACAAAAACTTATAGGCTATTTAACGAACAAAAATGCTCCAAACGTTTTTCTAAATTAACTTAATAAAAAAACAAAACGAAATATGTTAATTTTGCCATTACACACAAAACTGAACAATTGTAATTGCCGAAACAGTAGTATAAACTGTTTTAGGAGAAGGGGGAAAAAAAAGACGGGCTCGGGTTGGACTCGGGCCAGTAATTCTGATAAGCTGTCGGACGTGATCGATTTCAAAAGCGAAAGTGAAACCAATAAAACAGCGCACATAAGAAAGCGATTGCATGCTTTAGCGAGCGTCAGCGACTCACCCCCCCCCCCCAACCAACAAACACACACACACACACACACACACACACGTGATTTGTGCCCCCCCTGGAAATTCAAATGCCCCCCTGATGGAGGTGCCCTGGCACCGGCTCTGACCACACTGGTCACACACTCTCTCACACGCACGCACGCACGCACACACACACACACACACACTCACTCACTTGGATATGTGGTTTACGGGACTCTCCATGGGCGTAATGGTTTTACTAATGTACCAACTGTATAATCTATCCTTAAATCCAAAGCTAACGATGAATGGCACAGCAGTCGACATGTTTGTTCGTTGTCCTCTAATGTATGGCGGCCGCGCCTAAAAAAAAAAAAAAAAAAAAAGTGTGGCCGCACCGCGCGCAGCAGATACATAGTATGTCACGTGTTACATGGGCAGGTTATAGGTAACGGAGGGAGGGGAATAACAGCGAGCTCATCATCAGTTGTTTCCTAAAAATAAACATTGTTCACGAGTCCCGCAGCTCGAGTCCGAGTCGAGTCTGAAGTCTTTCGAGGACGAGTCTCAAGTCGAGTCTGAAGTCACTGTGTGTGCGACTTAAGTCGCACTCGAGTCCGAGTCTCAAACTCGAGTCCCCATCACTGCACCGAGGTACTTGAAGTTACTCACCCACTCCACAGGGGTCCCACTGATCATAAGAGGAGTGTAGGGCTGCTGCTGTCTCTTCCTAAAGTCGATGATCAGCTCTTTAGTTTTGCTCACATTCAGAGAGAGAATTGTCCTGGCACCATGATGTGAGTCTCTCTACCTCGTCCAAGTATGCGGTCTGATCGTTGTTGGAGATGAGGCCCAGAACCACAGTATCATCAGCGAATTTGACAATAGATGTGGAGCTTTGAGAGGACACGCAGTCATGCGTGTAGAGAGAGTAGAGCAGGGGACTCAGGACACAGCCCTGTGGGGCTCCTACGTTCAGGGTGATGGGGTTTGAAGTGAACTGGCCAAATTTCACCACTTGAGGTCTGCCAGTGAGGAAGTCTTGAATCCAGTCACAGAGTGAGGAGTTTAGGCCGAGGTCTGTGAGTTTAGAAGCCAGCTTGATGGGGACTATAGTATTGAAAGCTGAGCTATAGTCAATGAATAGCAGCCTTACATAATTCCCATTGTTGCTGTCTAAGTGTGTGAGGGAAGAGTGGAGGACGTGTGAGATGGCATCGTCCGTAGATCTGTTTGGGCGATAGGCAAACTGAAGGGGGTCCAAAGTATCGGGTATGGAGGAGCAGATGTGTCTCTTTACAAGTCTCTCAAAAACTTTCATGAGGGCAACTGGACGATAGTCATTCAGGCAAGAGGATTTATTCTTTGGCACAGGGATAATGATGTTTTTTTTGAATGAGGTTGGAACCACGGAGGTAGCAAGGGACTCATTAAAGATGGAAGTGAACAAACCAGCGAGCTGATCGGTGCAGGACCTCAGAACACGACCGGTTATCCCATCGTGTCCGGCTGCTTTCCTGACGTTCACTTTCTTTAGTGCCCTCCAAACCTCATCCTCTGACACGGTGATTACAGGATCATCGCTGCTCTGCCTGCTGCTTCCTGACGCGCTGGACAGCAGAGACGCGCTGCCGCCGTTGCAATCAAAGCAGCCATAGAAGGTGTTTAACTCGTCGGCCAGCAATGGATCTGCTCTCACCTCTGCGGATATTTTTATATTGTTGCAATTTCTAACAATAATAGTATTATGTAGTTCGGTATTTTATTATAAATCTAGGAAATCTAGGAAAGCTTCAGGACCAGACGGTATTTCACCTGCCTGTCTAAATGTCTGTGCTGACCAATTGGCCCCCATCTTTACACAAATCTTCAACAGATCTCTGGAGCTGTGTGAAGTTCCCCGCTGCTTCAAACGCTCCACCATCATTCCCGTCCCCAAAAAGCCCAAAATCACTGGACTTAATGACTACAGACCTGTCGCACTCACGTCTGTGGTCACTTGAGAGACTGGTCCTGGCCTACCTGAAGGACATCACTAGACCCTTGCTGGATCCTCTTCAGTTTGCCTATAGAGCAAACAGGTCTGTGGATGACGCTGTCAATATGGGACTGCATTACATCCTGCAACACCTCGACAAACCTGGGAATTATGCAAGGATCTTATTTGTGGACTTCAGCTCGGCCTTCAATACCATCATACCTGACCTTCTCTCAGACAAACTGAGACAGCTCTCTGTGCCCTCCTCCATCTGTCAGTGGATCACCAGCTTCCTGACAGACAGGCAACAGCTAGTGAGGCTGGGCAAACTCACATCCAGGACTCTCACCATCAGTACTGGCGCCCCTCAGGGTTGCGTTCTCTCCCCACTGCTCTTCTCCCTCTACACGAATGACTGCACATCAAAGGACCCCTCTGTCAAGCTCCTGAAGTTTGCGGACGACACAACAGTCATAGGCCTCATCAAGGACGGTGACGAGTCTGCTTACAGACAGGAAGTTGAGCAGCTGGCTGTCTGGTGCAGTCTTAACAACCTGGAGCTGAACACGCTCAAAACTGTGGAGATGATAGTGGACTTCAGGAGAAACCCCCCTGCTCTCCCCCCACTCACCATCATGAACAGCACTGTGACTTCAGTAGAGTCATTCAGATTCCTGGGCACCACCATCTCTCAGGACCTGAAGTGGGACAGCACTGTGACTTCAGTAGAGTCATTCAGATTCCTGGGCACCACCATCTCTCAGGACCTGAAGTGGGACAATCACATTGACTCTATTGCGAAAAAGGCCCAGCAGAGGCTGTATTTCCTCCGCCAGCTAAGGAAGTTCAACCTGCCTCAGGAGCTGCTGAAACAATTCTACTCTGCAATCATCGAGTCTGTCCTATGTTCTTCTATAACTGTTTGGTTTGGTTCAGCTACCAAAACAGACATCAGAAGACTACAACGGACAGTTAGGACTGCTGAGAGAATTATCGGTGCCCCTCTGCCCAGCCTCCAAGAACTTTACACCTCCAGAGTGAGGAAAAGGGCTAAGAAAGTCACTCTGGACCCCTCACACCCAGCTCACTCTCTCTTTGTACTGTTGCCCTCTGGCCGGCGCTACAGATCACTGAGCACCAGAACAGCCAGACACAAGAACAGTTTTTTCCCCCAGGCCGTATCCCACCTGAACAACACATAACACACCCCGGTACTGTACATCTGTAAATAACCCATCAAACCTTCATCTGTACATAGGACACATGCACATTCACAGTTCTGTCTATGGTCAAGTCTCTTTTCTGTATATTTTTTTATTTATTACTATTGTTATTCTTAATTATTGTATATTCTCTTCATTAGTGTTCTTTATCACCTTAATTATATGTTGTCTGCACTATGTTTGTACTTTCTGTACTGGTAGCTCATAACACCAAGACAAATTCCTTGTGTGTGCAAACACACTTGGCAATAAAGCTCTTTCTTTCTTTCTTTCTTTCTTTCTTCTTATTATATTTGTAGTTATTTGATTTATTTTAAGTTTTATTGTATTTTAAGTTGAGGTCTTCACTGGGGATATGTCCCCAGGGCTCATCCAGGTGACCGGCCTCCGCCTACGATCAGGGCCACATACATCATCTCCCGGCGCCGATCTACCATCTGATCCGGACACGGACTGAGAAACAGAATAAAAACAGGCAAATATTAGAGTAGATGCCATTCTTCTTATGATGTAACAAGTGCATCATGTGTTATGTGGAGTGTCTCCGGTTCCGGTTGATCTAATTAATGCAGCCTAACAATCCTTTAACGGATTTGAATAATAGAAGTGTATTAGTGTGTTATGTGTAAGCCAGGTTAAAGAAATGTGTCTTTAATCTAGATTTAAATTGACAGAGTGTGTCTGCTTCCCGAACAGTATTAGGTAGATTGTTCCAGAGTTTGGGTGCTAAATAGGAAAAGGATCTGCCGCCTGCAGTCGATTTTGATATTCTAGGTATTACCAAATGGCCAGAGTTTTGAGAGCACAGCAGACGTGGAGGAATATAATGTGATAAGAGCTCGCTCAAGTACTGAGGAGCTAAGCCATTCAGGGCTTTATAAGTAATTAACAAGATTTTAAAATCTATACGATGTTTGATAGGGAGCCAATGCAGTGTTGACAGAACCGGGCTAATATGGTCGTACTTCCTGGTTCTAGTAACGACTTTAGCTGCTGCATTTTGGACCAACTATAATTTGTTGGTCAAGCGTGCAGAACAACCACCCAATAAAGCATTACAATAGTCTAACCTTGAGGTCATAAACGCATGAATTAGTATTTCTGTATTTGACGTTGAGAGCATAGGTCGCAATTTAGATATGTTTTTGAGATGGAAAAACACAGTTTTACAGACCCTAGAAACATGGCTTTCAAATGAAAAATTGCTATCAAACAACAAACCTAGGTTCCTAACTGATGAAGAAGAATTGACAGAGCAGCCGTCAAGTGTTAGATAGTGTTCTAGGTTATTACATGTGGGGTTTTTAGGTCTGATAATTAGCACCTCTGTTTTTTCAGAATTTAGCAGTAAGAAGTTACTCGTCATCCAGTTTTTTATATCGACTATGCATTCCGTTAGCTTCTCAATTTGGTGTGTTTCACTGGGCCGCGAAGAAATATAGAGCTGAGTGTCATCAGCATAACAGTGAAAGCTAACACAATGTCTCCTGATCTTATCTCCCAAGGGTAACATGTAAAGCGTGAAAAGTAACGGCCCTAGTACTGAGCCTTGGTGTACTCCATACTGCACTTGTGATCGATATGATACCTCTTCATTCACTGCTACGAACTGATGGCGTTCAGATAAGTACGATTTGAACCATGCTAAGTCACTTCCACTAATGCCAACAAAGTGTTCTAGTCTAAAAGAATGTTGTATGGAATCTCATTTTTTATGGTATCGTCTTCAAATTTGAAATATAAACTCATGAGACATGTGGCTTTCAATCCATTGCTTTTCTGGATTGCTCCAGGACTTATTTCATGTATTTGTATATGAAATAAAAAAACATTCAGTGTGGAAAAACATTTTTCAAGGCACGTCAGTGTCTATAACTTTTTATCTTTTTGAGCATTATCAACTCTGGATGATGGATAGTAAAGCCTAGAGTGTTTTCTTTCCAAAGATACCTAATTTGTTTGTGTAGCACACTTTGTCAGGAACTGTTACCATTTTAATTTAGGTATGTTATTTTCACATGTGAGGCCCCAAATGGGGGGTAATGGGTAACAGGTTAAGCGTAAAGGAGCAACTGTATCTAAATTGCTAGAAAAGAGAGAGTCCATAGTTTCTATTACATCATCAAGTTGTTCTGAGCTATTGGCTATGCTGAGGAATTGAGATAAATCAGGAAGATTACTTACAAAGCAATCTTTATAAGTAATTAACAAGATTTTAAAATCTATACGATGTTTGATAGGGAGCCAATGCAGTGTTGACAGAACCGGGCTAATATGGTCGTACTTCCTGGTTCTAGTAACGACTTTAGCTGCTGCATTTTGGACCAACTATAATTTGTTGGTCAAGCGTGCAGAACAACCACCCAATAAAGCATTACAATAGTCTAACCTTGAGGTCATAAACGCATGAATTAGTATTTCTGTATTTGACGTTGAGAGCATAGGTCGCAATTTAGATATGTTTTTGAGATGGAAAAACACAGTTTTACAGACCCTAGAAACATGGCTTTCAAATGAAAAATTGCTATCAAACAACACACCTAGGTTCCTAACTGATGAAGAAGAATTGACAGAGCAGCCATCAAGTGTTAGATAGTGTTCTAGGTTATTACATGTGGGGTTTTTAGGTCTGATAATTAGCACCTCTGTTTTTTCAGAATTTAGCAGTAAGAAGTTACTCGTCATCCAGTTTTTTATATCGACTATGCATTCCGTTAGCTTCTCAATTTGGTGTGTTTCACTGGGCCGCGAAGAAATATAGAGCTGAGTGTCATCAGCATAACAGTGAAAGCTAACACAATGTCTCCTGATATTATCTCCCAAGGGTAACATGTAAAGCGTGAAAAGTAACGGCCCTAGTACTGAGCCTTGGTGTACTCCATACTGCACTTGTGATCGATATGATACCTCTTCATTCACTGCTACGAACTGATGGCGTTCAGATAAGTACGATTTGAACCATGCTAAGTCACTTCCACTAATGCCAACAAAGTGTTCTAGTCTAAAAGAATGTTGTATGGAATCTCATTTTTTATGGTATCGTCTTCAAATTTGAAATATAAACTCATGAGACATGTGGCTTTCAATCCATTGCTTTTCTGGATTGCTCCAGGACTTATTTCATGTATTTGTATATGAAATAAAAAAACATTCAGTGTGGAAAAACCTTTTTCAAGGCACGTCAGTGTCTATAACTTTTTATCTTTTTGAGCATTATCAACTCTGGATGATGGATAGTAAAGCCTAGAGTGTTTTCTTTCCAAAGATACCTAATTTGTTTGTGTAGCACACTTTGTCAGGAACTGTTACCATTTTAATTTAGGTATGTTATTTTCACATGTGAGGCCCCAAATGGGGGGTAATGGGTAACAGGTTAAGCGTAAAGGAGCAACTGTATCTAAATTGCTAGAAAAGAGAGAGTCCATAGTTTCTATTACATCATCAAGTTGTTCTGAGCTATTGGCTATGCTGAGGAATTGAGATAAATCAGGAAGATTACTTACAAAGCAATCTTTTGTGGTAGAAGTGTTAGTTCTACCATACTTGTAACAATGAGTAGAATTTACAGTTTTAGCTATATGGAGTTTACACAAGACTAGATAATGATCTGAGATGTCATCGCTTTGCTGCAGAATTTCAACTCCACTAACATCAATTCCATGTGACAGTATTAAATCTAGAGTATGATTTCGACAATGAGTAGGTCCGGAAACGTGTTGTCTAACCCCAATAGAGTTCAGAATGTTTATGAATGCTGATCCTAATGCATCTTTTTCATTATCGACATGGATATTAAAATCGCCAACAATTAAGACTTTATCTGCAGCCAGTATTAACTCAGATAGAAAATCAGCAAATTCTTTAATAAAGTCTGTGCGGTGCCCTGGTGGCCTGTATACAGTAGCCAGTACAAACATCACAGGGGATTTATCACTAACACATGTTTCTCTAGATAATGTTATACGCAGCACCATAACTTCAAACGAGTTATACTTAAAGCCTGCCCTCCGAGAAATACTGAGAATATTGCTATAAATTTTAGCAACACCTCCCCCTGTAACATATACTGAATGGGACACAGAGGTAAATTAGTAACAGAGGAGTAGTTTGTTGAACAGGTGAGCACTGGAGAGAAGATGGGAGACTTCGGGTGAGTATTCCAACTAAGAGTTATACAGGAGGATGAATTAAGGGAGTAATATGAAATTCTTTGCCTTACAGGAACTTGTGGAGACTGAGACCAGGAGAACAGGATGACTGGAAGCATACACCTCAGCGGGTGGTTGGAGCTGAAGATGGAATACACAACTGGAGGAAGAGAATGCAGGTAAGTACCACAGGTAAGTCACTTCAATAGAATTGGGTGAGAGTACCAAGGGTAGAGTCCACTTCGTGTTAGCGAGATCGGACACTGACTATGGCTGAGGTGTGTGCTATTAAACCAGACTTGATGTGTGAGATGATGCAGATTCTTGTCCAGCTGTGTTGGTCTCGTTATCTATGATTATCCTTTGTATTTATGTCCTGTCTGTTCAGTTTGATTTCGTCTGGTCTACTCGTTACTCCCCGGTGTTCCTGTCTGTGTCAACCTTGCCCTGTCTTGCCCTGTTTGGATTTCATTAAAGACTGTTATTTTGAGTTACATCCCTGCTGTGTGTACCATGACAGAAGACCAGACCCCAACAGTAAGCTGCGCCCCTTTTCACTGTTTTGTTTTTCGTTTTTGAAAGTTGTTTTGTTTAGTTCCTGTTCGTTAGTCAAGTTCACGGGTTGCCGCTCCCTCAAGCCCGAAGTCATGTCCTCCGCCATCTGCGGTTTGGAAGTCATGTCCGCCGCCGTCTGCGCCTCGGAAGCCATGTCCGCCGCCGTCCGCGACTCACTCAAGCCCGCCGTTCACGGGAGATCGACGCCGCCGTCCGCGGCTCTCCCAAGCCCCCCTGCAGTTAATGTGGCAAGCCCGCCTGCAGTTAATGTAGCAAGCCTGCCTGCAGTTAATGTGGCAAGACCGCCTGGAGTGCATGTGGCAAGCCCGCCGCTGACTCAAGCCCGCTGGCCTGCTGCTGACTCCAGTTCCCTAGTTCCGACCAGGAGTGCCGTTTTAAATCTTGTTGTGCCCACAGGAACAGTTTTAATCTAGTCTTGTCATGTTGGTCGGTCTTGTACACGGTCTTGTCCTCCGATCTGTCTGTTCCGCTCTGGAGGTCCCCGTCCTGTGATCCTGTCCATGTTTGTCCTCAGAATCCGGTCCAGGTTTTGCCCCAATCCAGGAGACCGCAGAATCCAGTCCAGGTTTTGCTCCGATCCATGAATCCTCAGAATGCGGTCCAGGTTTTGCTCCAATCCAGGAGACCGCAGAATCCGGTCCAGGTTTTGCTCCAATCCAGGAGACCGCAGAATCGGGTCGTCCTCAGAATCCGATCCAGGTTTTGGTCCAATACATGATTTACGAAAATGTCCATCTGAAACACATGATTTTTGAAAACAATTTCCATCTGAAATACATGATTTTTGAAAATTATTTCCATCTGAAATACATGATTTATGAAAACAATTTCCAATGTGAAAAACATGATTTATGAAAATGTCCATCTGAAACGCATGGTTTTTGAAAACACTTTCCATCTGAAATACGATTTTTGAAATTGATTTCCAACTGAAATACATGATTTATGAAAACACTTTCCATCTGAAATGCATGATTTATGAAAATGTCCATCTGAAACACGATTTTTGAAAACAATTTCCATCTGAAATACATGATTTATGAAAATGTCCATCTGAAACACATGATTTTTGAAAACAATTTCCATATGATTTTTTAAAACAATTTCCATCTGAAATATATGGTTTATTACAACAATTTATGAAAATGTCCATCTGAAACAGGGTTAGGGGTTAAATTTTTTTTAAAACAAAGTCCAATATCGGTTGTGCACTGTCCTTCCACTCCTTCTGGCCACTTTCCAGTCCCACTTGGGCCTTGTCCCACGCCCAGAGCCCACCATCCATCTGAGTTCCTTGCCTTTCAGCAAATTGAATTATTTCTGGTTAAATTCACACATTCTCCTCTTTAATAATTTCTTTGCTTTAAGCATGTATACATGATCTTATCATGAGTCCATGAAGGACTCATTTGTACTGTGTAGAATCTCTATTTCAACTACCCATACTGACATTAATGTATCATGTCTAAAATAGATTTCCAAAATGAATCCGTTCCGGGTTTTGCTCCAATCCAGGAGACCGCAGAATACGGTCGTCCTCAGCATCCGGTCCGGGTTTTGCTCCAATCCAGGAGACCGTAGAATCTGGTCGTCCTCAGAATCCGTTTCGGGTTTTGCTCCAATCCAGGAGACCGCAGAATCCGGTCGTCCTCGGAATCCGGTCCGGGTTTTGCTCCAATCCAGGAGACCGCAGAATCTGGTCGTCCTCGGAATCCGGTCTGGGATTTGCTCCAATATATGATTTATGAAAATGATTTCCATCTGAAATACAGGATTTTTGAAAACAATTTCCATCTGAAATATATGGTTTATGACAACTAAACAGGGTTAGGGGTTAAAAAAAAATTAAAACAAAGTCAAATTCCGGTCATCCTCGGAATCCGGTCCAGGTTTTTCTCTAATCCAGGAGACCGCAGAATCCGGACGTCCTCGGAATCCGGTCCGGGTTTTGCTCCAATCCAGGAGACCGCATAATCCGGTCGTCCTCGGAATCCGGTCTGGGTTTTGCTCCAATCCAGCAGACCGCAGAATCCGGACGTCCTCGGAATCCGGTCCGGGTTTTGCTCCAATCCAGGAGACCGCAGAATCCAGTCGTCCTCGGAATCCGGTCCGGGTTTTGCTCCAATCCAGGAGACCGCAGAATCCGGTCTTCTTCGGATTCCGGTCCGGGTTTTGCTCCAGTCCAGGAGACCGTAGAATCCGGTCGTCCTCGGAATCCGATCTGGGTTTTGCTCCAATCCAGGAGACCGCAGAATCCGCTCGTGCTCAGAATCCAGTCCGGGTTTTGCTCCAATCCAGAAGACCGAAGAATCCAGGATTTGCTCCAATACATGATTTATGAAAATGTCCAACTGAAACACATGATTTTTTAAAACAATTTCAATTTGAAATACGTGATTTTTGAGAATTATTTCCTTCTTAAATACATGATTTTTTAAAACAATTTCCAATGTGAAATACATGATTAATGAAAATGTCCATCTAAAACACGATTTAAAAAATAAATTCCATCTGAAATACATGATTTAAAAAAAGAATTCCATCTGAAATATGTGGTTTATGACAACGATTTATGAAAATGTCCATCTGAAACAGGGTTAGGGCTTAAAAAAAAAAAAAAAAAAAAAAAGTCCAATTCCGGTCGTCCTCAGAATCCGGTCCGGGTTTTGCTCCAATCCAGGATACCGCAGAATCCGGTCTTCTTCGGATTCCGGTCCGGGTTTTGCTCCAATCAAGGATACCGCAGAATCCGGTCGTCCTGAGAATCCGGTCCGGGTTTTGCTCCAATCCAGGATACCGCAGAATCCGGTCGTCCTGAGAATCCGGTCCGGGTTTTGCTCCAATCCAGGATACCGCAGAATCCGGTCGTCCTGAGAATCCGGTCCGGGTTTTGGTCCAATCCAGGAGACCGCAGAATCCGGTCGTCCTGAAAATCCGTCTGGGTTTTGCTCCAGTATATGACTTATGAAAATGTCCATCTGAAACACATGATTTTTTAAAACAATTTCCAATGTGAAATACATGATTTATGAAAATGTCCATCTGAAACACATGATTTAAAAAAAAAATTCCATCTGAAATACATGATTCATGAAAATGTCCATCTGAAACACATGATTTTTTAAAACATTTTCCATCTGAAATATGTGGTTTATGACAACGATTTATGAAAATGTCCATCTGAAACAGGGTTAGGGCTTAAAAAGAAAAAAAAAAAAAAAAGTCCAATTCCGGTCGTCCTCAGAATCCGGTCCGGGTTTTGCTCCAATCCAGGATACCGCAGAATCCGGTCGTCCTGAGAATCCGGTCCGGGTTTTGCTCCAATCCAGGATACCGCAGAATCCGGTCGTCCTGAGAATCCGGTCCGGGTTTTGCTCCAATCCAGGATACCGCAGAATCCGGTCGTCCTGAGAATCCGGTCCGGGTTTTGGTCCAATCCAGGATACCGCAGAATCCGGTCGTCCTCGGAATCCGATCCGGGTTTTGCTCCAATCCAGGAGACCGCAGAATCCGGTTTTCCTCGGAATCCGGTCCGGGTTTTGCTCCAATCCAGGATACCGCAGAATCCGGTCTTCTTCGGATTCCGGTCCGGGTTTTGCTCCAATCCAGGAGACCGTAGAATCCGGTCGTCCTCGGCATCCGTTCCGGGTTTTGCTCCAATCAAGGAGACCGCAGAATCCGCTCGTACTCAGAATCCGGTCCGGGTTTTGCTCCAATACATGATTTATGAAAATGTCCATCTGAAACACATGATTTTTTAAAACAATTTCAATTTGAAATACATGATTTTTGAGAATTATTTCCTTCTGAAATACATGATTTTTTAAAACAATTTCCAATGTGAAATACATGATTTATGAAAATGTCCATCTGAAACACATGATTTAAAAAAAAAATTCCATCTGAAATACATGATTCATGAAAATGTCCATCTGAAACACATGAATGAATGAATGAATGAATGATGCATTTATATAGCGCTTTTATTGTGTATTGCTGCACACCCAAAGCGCTTTACAATCATGTGGGGGGTCTCTCCTCAACCACCACCAGTGTGCAGCATCCACTTGGATGATGCGACGGCAGCCACAGGACAACGGCGCCAGTGCGCTCACCACACACCAGCTACAGGTGGAGAGGAGAGAGAGTGATAGAGCCAATCAAGTGTATGAGGATTATTCGGAGGCCATGATAGACAAGGGCCAGTAGAGGGAATTTGGCCAGGACACCGGGGTTACACCCCTACTCTTTACGAGAAGTGCCATGGGATTTTTA
Organism: Barbus barbus; assembly: GCF_936440315.1. Lineage (NCBI taxonomy): Eukaryota > Metazoa > Chordata > Actinopteri > Cypriniformes > Cyprinidae > Barbus > Barbus barbus. The sequence goes on from NC_136731.1 coordinate 45,941,049, forward strand.
ATGACCACAGAGAGTCAGGACCTCGGTTTAACGTCTCATCCGAAAGACGGTGCTTTTTGACATTATAGTGTCCCTGTCACTATACCGGGGCGTTAGGACCCACACAGACCGCAGGGTGAGCACCCCCTTGCTGGCCTCACTAACACCTCTTCCAACAGCAACCTAGTTTTCACCAGAGGTCTCCCATCCAGGTACTGACCAGGCTCAGCCCTGCTTAGCTTCAGTGGGCAACCGGTCTTGGGCTGCAGGGTGATATGGCTGTGGCCCAAAAAATCACATGATTTTTGAAAACAATTTCCATCTGAAATATATGGTTTATGACAACGATTTATGAAAATGTCCATCTGAAACAGGGTTAGGGCTTAAAAAAAAAAAAAAAAAAGTCAAATTTCGGTCGTCCTCAGAATCCGGTCCGGGTTTTGCTCCAATCCAGGATACCGCAGAATCCGGTCGTCCTGAGATTCCGGTCCGGGTTTTGCTCCAGTATATGACTTATGAAAATGTCCATCTGAAACACATGATTTTTTAAAACAATTTCAATTTGAAATACATGATTTTTGAGAATTATTTCCTTCTGAAATACATGAATTTTTAAAACAATTTCCAATGTGAAATACATGATTTATGAAAATGTCCATCTGAAACACGATTTTAAAAAAAAATTCCATCTGAAATACGATTCATGAAAATGTCCATCTGAAACACATGATTTTTGAAAAGAATTTCCATCTGAAATATATGGTTTATGACAACGATTTATGAAAATGTCCATCTGAAACAGGGTTAGGGCTTAAAAAAAAAAAAAAAAAAAAAAGTCCAATTCCGGTCGTCCTAAGAATCCGGTCCGGGTTTTGCTCCAATCCAGGATACCGCAGAATCCGGTCGTCCTCGGAATCCGGTCTGGGTTTTGCTCCAATCCAGGAGACCGCAGAATCCGCTCGTGCTCAGAATCCGGTCCGGGTTTTGCTCCAATACATGATTTATGAAAATGTCCATCTGAAACACATGATTTTTTAAAACAATTTCAATTTGAAATACATGATTTTTGAGAATTATTTTCTTCTGAAATACATGATTTTTTAAAACAATTTCCAATGTGAAATACATGATTAATGAAAATGTCCATCTAAAACACATGATTTAAAAAAACAAATTCCATCTGAAATACATGATTCATGAAAATGTCCATCTGAAACACATGATTTTTGAAAACAATTTCCATCTGAAAAATATGGTTTATGACAACGATTTATGAAAATGTCCATCTGAAACAGGGTTAGGGCTTAAAAAATTTTTAAAACAAAGTCCAATTCCGATCGTCCGCAGAATCCGGTCCGGGTTTTCCTCCAATCCAGAATACCGCAGAATCCGGTCGTCCTGAAAATCCTGTCTGGGTTTTGCTCCAGTACATGATTTATGAAAATGTCCATCCGAAACACATGATTTTTTAAAACAATTTCCAATGTGAAATACATGATTTATGAAAATGTCCATCTGAAACACATGATATAAAAAAACAATTCCATCTGAAATACATGATTCATGAAAATGTCCATCTGAAACACATGATTTTTTTAAAACAATTTCAATTTGAAATACATGATTTTTGAGAATTATTTCCTTCTGAAATACATGATTTTTTAAAACAATTTCCAAAGTTAAATACATGATTTATGAAAATGTCCATCTGAAACACAGGATTTTTGAAAACAATTTCCATCTGAAATATATGGTTTATGACAACGATTTATGAAAATGTCCATCTGAAACAGGGTTAGGGCTTAAAAAAAAAAAAAAAAAAAGTCCAATTCCGGTCGTCCTCAGAATCCGGTCCGGGTTTTCCTCCAATCCAGGATACCGCAGAATCCGGTCGTCCTGAGAATCCGGTCCGGGTTTTGCTCCAATCCAGGAGACCGCAGAATCCGCTCGTGCTCAGAATCCGGTCCGGGTTTTGCTCCAATCCAGAAGCCGAAGAATCCGGTCGTCCTGAGAATCCGGTCCAGGATTTGCTTCAATACATGATTTATGGAAACAATTTCCATCTGAAATATATGGTTTATGACAACGATTTATGAAAATGTCCATCTGAAACAGGGTTAGGGCTTAAAAAAAAATTAAAACAAAGTCCAATTCCGATCGTCCGCAGAATCCGGTCCGGGTTTTCCTCCAATCCAGAATACCGCAGAATCTGGTCGTCCTGAAAATCCGGTCTGGGTTTTGCTCCAGTACATGATTTATGAAAATGTCCATCTGAAACACATGATTTAAAAAAAAAATTCCATCTGAAATACATGATTCATGAAAATGTCCATCTGAAACACATGATTTTTTAAAACATTTTCCATCTGAAATATATGGTTTATGACAACGATTTATTAAAATGTCCATCTGAAACAGGGTTAGGGCTTAAAAAAAAAAAAAAAAAAAAAAGTCCAATTCCGGTCGTCCTCAGAATCCGGTCCGGGTTTTGCTCCAATCCAGGATACCGCAGAATCCGGTCGTCCTGAGAATCCGGTTCGGGTTTTGCTCCAATCCAGGATACCGCAGAATCCGGTCGTCCTGAGAATCCGGTCCGGGTTTTGCTCCAATCCAGGATACCGCAGAATCCGGTCGTCCTCGAAATCCGGTCCGGGTTTTGCTCCAATCCAGGAGACCGCAGAATCCGGTTTTCCTCGGAATCCGGTCCGGGTTTTGCTCCAATCCAGGATACCGCAGAATCCGGTCTTCTTCAGATTCCGGTCCGGGTTTTGCTCCAATCCAGGAGACCGTAGAATCCGGTCGTCCTCGGAATCCGTTCCGGGTTTTGCTCCAATCCAGGAGACCGCAGAATCCGCTCGTGCTCAGAATCCGGTCCGGGTTTTGCTCCAATCCAGAAGCCGAAGAATCCGGTCGTCCTGAGAATCCGGTCCAGGATTTGCTCCAATACATGATTTATGAAAATGTCCATCTGAAACACATGATTTTTGAAAACAATTTCCATCTGAAATATATGGTTTATCACAACGATTTATGAAAAAGTCCATCTGAAACAGGGTTAGGGCTTACAAAAAAATTAAAACAAAGTCCAATTCCGATCGTCCGCAGAATCCGGTCAGGGTTTTCCTCCAATCCAGAATACCGCAGAATCCGGTTGTCCTGAAAATCCTGTCTGGGTTTTGCTCCAGTACATGATTTATGAAAATGTCCATCTGAAACACATGATTTTTTAAAACAATTTCCAATGTGAAATACATGATTTATGAAAATGTCCATCTGAAACACATGATTTAAAAAAAAAATTCCATCTGAAATACATGATTCATTAAAATGTCCATCTGAAACACATGATTTTTTTAAAACATTTTCCATCTGAAATATATGGTTTATGACAACGATTTATGAAAATGTCCATCTGAAACAGGGTTAGGGCTTAAAAAAAAAAAAAAATAAATAAAATCCAATTCCGGTCGTCCTCAGAATCCGGTCCGGGTTTTGCTCCAATCCAGGATACCGCAGAATCCGGTCGTCCTGAGAATCCGGTTCGGGTTTTGCTCCAATCCAGGATACCGCAGAATCCGGTCGTCCTGAGAATCCGGTCCGGGTTTTGCTCCAATCCAGGATACCGCAGAATCCGGTCGTCCTCGAAATCCGGTCCGGGTTTTGCTCCACTCCAGGAGACCGCAGAATCCGGTTTTCCTCGGAATCCGGTCCGGGTTTTGCTCCAATCCAGGATACCGCAGAATCCGGTCTTCTTCGGATTCCGGTCCGGGTTTTGCTCCAATCCAGAAGCCGAAGAATCCGGTCGTCCTGAGAATCTGGTCCAGGTTTTGCTCCAATACATGATTTATGAAAATGTCCATCTGAAACACATGATTTTTTTAAAACAATTTCAATTTGAAATACATGATTTTTGAGAATTATTTCCTTCTGAAATACATGATTTTTTAAAACAATTTCCAATGTGAAATACATGATTTATGAAAATGTCCATCTGAAACACATGATTTAAAAAAAAAATTCCATCTGAAATACATGATTCATGAAAATGTCCATCTGAAACACATGAATGAATGAATGAATGAATGATGCATTTATATAGCGCTTTTATTGTGTATTGCTGCACACCCAAAGCGCTTTACAATCATGTGGGGGGTCTCTCCTCAACCACCACCAGTGTGCAGCATCCACTTGGATGATGCGACGGCAGCCACAGGACAACGGCGCCAGTGCGCTCACCACACACCAGCTACAGGTGGAGAGGAGAGAGAGTGATAGAGCCAATCAAGTGTATGAGGATTATTCGGAGGCCATGATAGACAAGGGCCAGTAGAGGGAATTTGGCCAGGACACCGGGGTTACACCCCTACTCTTTACGAGAAGTGCCATGGGATTTTTAATGACCACAGAGAGTCAGGACCTCGGTTTAACGTCTCATCCGAAAGACGGTGCTTTTTGACATTATAGTGTCCCTGTCACTATACCGGGGCGTTAGGACCCACACAGACCGCAGGGTGAGCACCCCCTTGCTGGCCTCACTAACACCTCTTCCAACAGCAACCTAGTTTTCACCAGAGGTCTCCCATCCAGGTACTGACCAGGCTCAGCCCTGCTTAGCTTCAGTGGGCAACCGGTCTTGGGCTGCAGGGTGATATGGCTGTGGCCCAAAAAATCACATGATTTTTGAAAACAATTTCCATCTGAAATATATGGTTTATGACAACGATTTATGAAAATGTCCATCTGAAACAGGGTTAGGGCTTAAAAAAAAAAAAAAAAAAGTCAAATTTCGGTCGTCCTCAGAATCCGGTCCGGGTTTTGCTCCAATCCAGGATACCGCAGAATCCGGTCGTCCTGAGATTCCGGTCCGGGTTTTGCTCCAGTATATGACTTATGAAAATGTCCATCTGAAACACATGATTTTTTAAAACAATTTCAATTTGAAATACATGATTTTTGAGAATTATTTCCTTCTGAAATACATGAATTTTTAAAACAATTTCCAATGTGAAATACATGATTTATGAAAATGTCCATCTGAAACACGATTTTAAAAAAAAATTCCATCTGAAATACGATTCATGAAAATGTCCATCTGAAACACATGATTTTTGAAAAGAATTTCCATCTGAAATATATGGTTTATGACAACGATTTATGAAAATGTCCATCTGAAACAGGGTTAGGGCTTAAAAAAAAAAAAAAAAAAAAAAGTCCAATTCCGGTCGTCCTAAGAATCCGGTCCGGGTTTTGCTCCAATCCAGGATACCGCAGAATCCGGTCGTCCTCGGAATCCGGTCTGGGTTTTGCTCCAATCCAGGAGACCGCAGAATCCGCTCGTGCTCAGAATCCGGTCCGGGTTTTGCTCCAATACATGATTTATGAAAATGTCCATCTGAAACACATGATTTTTTAAAACAATTTCAATTTGAAATACATGATTTTTGAGAATTATTTTCTTCTGAAATACATGATTTTTTAAAACAATTTCCAATGTGAAATACATGATTAATGAAAATGTCCATCTAAAACACATGATTTAAAAAAACAAATTCCATCTGAAATACATGATTCATGAAAATGTCCATCTGAAACACATGATTTTTGAAAACAATTTCCATCTGAAAAATATGGTTTATGACAACGATTTATGAAAATGTCCATCTGAAACAGGGTTAGGGCTTAAAAAATTTTTAAAACAAAGTCCAATTCCGATCGTCCGCAGAATCCGGTCCGGGTTTTCCTCCAATCCAGAATACCGCAGAATCCGGTCGTCCTGAAAATCCTGTCTGGGTTTTGCTCCAGTACATGATTTATGAAAATGTCCATCCGAAACACATGATTTTTTAAAACAATTTCCAATGTGAAATACATGATTTATGAAAATGTCCATCTGAAACACATGATATAAAAAAACAATTCCATCTGAAATACATGATTCATGAAAATGTCCATCTGAAACACATGATTTTTTTAAAACAATTTCAATTTGAAATACATGATTTTTGAGAATTATTTCCTTCTGAAATACATGATTTTTTAAAACAATTTCCAAAGTTAAATACATGATTTATGAAAATGTCCATCTGAAACACAGGATTTTTGAAAACAATTTCCATCTGAAATATATGGTTTATGACAACGATTTATGAAAATGTCCATCTGAAACAGGGTTAGGGCTTAAAAAAAAAAAAAAAAAAAGTCCAATTCCGGTCGTCCTCAGAATCCGGTCCGGGTTTTCCTCCAATCCAGGATACCGCAGAATCCGGTCGTCCTGAGAATCCGGTCCGGGTTTTGCTCCAATCCAGGAGACCGCAGAATCCGCTCGTGCTCAGAATCCGGTCCGGGTTTTGCTCCAATCCAGAAGCCGAAGAATCCGGTCGTCCTGAGAATCCGGTCCAGGATTTGCTTCAATACATGATTTATGGAAACAATTTCCATCTGAAATATATGGTTTATGACAACGATTTATGAAAATGTCCATCTGAAACAGGGTTAGGGCTTAAAAAAAAATTAAAACAAAGTCCAATTCCGATCGTCCGCAGAATCCGGTCCGGGTTTTCCTCCAATCCAGAATACCGCAGAATCTGGTCGTCCTGAAAATCCGGTCTGGGTTTTGCTCCAGTACATGATTTATGAAAATGTCCATCTGAAACACATGATTTAAAAAAAAAATTCCATCTGAAATACATGATTCATGAAAATGTCCATCTGAAACACATGATTTTTTAAAACATTTTCCATCTGAAATATATGGTTTATGACAACGATTTATTAAAATGTCCATCTGAAACAGGGTTAGGGCTTAAAAAAAAAAAAAAAAAAAAAAGTCCAATTCCGGTCGTCCTCAGAATCCGGTCCGGGTTTTGCTCCAATCCAGGATACCGCAGAATCCGGTCGTCCTGAGAATCCGGTTCGGGTTTTGCTCCAATCCAGGATACCGCAGAATCCGGTCGTCCTGAGAATCCGGTCCGGGTTTTGCTCCAATCCAGGATACCGCAGAATCCGGTCGTCCTCGAAATCCGGTCCGGGTTTTGCTCCAATCCAGGAGACCGCAGAATCCGGTTTTCCTCGGAATCCGGTCCGGGTTTTGCTCCAATCCAGGATACCGCAGAATCCGGTCTTCTTCAGATTCCGGTCCGGGTTTTGCTCCAATCCAGGAGACCGTAGAATCCGGTCGTCCTCGGAATCCGTTCCGGGTTTTGCTCCAATCCAGGAGACCGCAGAATCCGCTCGTGCTCAGAATCCGGTCCGGGTTTTGCTCCAATCCAGAAGCCGAAGAATCCGGTCGTCCTGAGAATCCGGTCCAGGATTTGCTCCAATACATGATTTATGAAAATGTCCATCTGAAACACATGATTTTTGAAAACAATTTCCATCTGAAATATATGGTTTATCACAACGATTTATGAAAAAGTCCATCTGAAACAGGGTTAGGGCTTACAAAAAAATTAAAACAAAGTCCAATTCCGATCGTCCGCAGAATCCGGTCAGGGTTTTCCTCCAATCCAGAATACCGCAGAATCCGGTTGTCCTGAAAATCCTGTCTGGGTTTTGCTCCAGTACATGATTTATGAAAATGTCCATCTGAAACACATGATTTTTTAAAACAATTTCCAATGTGAAATACATGATTTATGAAAATGTCCATCTGAAACACATGATTTAAAAAAAAAATTCCATCTGAAATACATGATTCATTAAAATGTCCATCTGAAACACATGATTTTTTTAAAACATTTTCCATCTGAAATATATGGTTTATGACAACGATTTATGAAAATGTCCATCTGAAACAGGGTTAGGGCTTAAAAAAAAAAAAAAATAAATAAAATCCAATTCCGGTCGTCCTCAGAATCCGGTCCGGGTTTTGCTCCAATCCAGGATACCGCAGAATCCGGTCGTCCTGAGAATCCGGTTCGGGTTTTGCTCCAATCCAGGATACCGCAGAATCCGGTCGTCCTGAGAATCCGGTCCGGGTTTTGCTCCAATCCAGGATACCGCAGAATCCGGTCGTCCTCGAAATCCGGTCCGGGTTTTGCTCCACTCCAGGAGACCGCAGAATCCGGTTTTCCTCGGAATCCGGTCCGGGTTTTGCTCCAATCCAGGATACCGCAGAATCCGGTCTTCTTCGGATTCCGGTCCGGGTTTTGCTCCAATCCAGAAGCCGAAGAATCCGGTCGTCCTGAGAATCTGGTCCAGGTTTTGCTCCAATACATGATTTATGAAAATGTCCATCTGAAACACATGATTTTTTTAAAACAATTTCAATTTGAAATACATGATTTTTGAGAATTATTTCCTTCTGAAATACATGATTTTTTAAAACAATTTCCAAAGTGAAATACATGATTTATGAAAATGTCCATCTGAAATACATGATTCATGAAAATGTCCATCTGAAACACAGGATTTTTGAAAACAATTTCCATCTGAAATATATGGTTTATGACAACGATTTATGAAAATGTCCATCTGAAACAGGGTTAGGGCTTAAAAAAAAAAAAAAAAAAAGTCCAATTCCGGTCGTCCTCAGAATCCGGTCCGGGTTTTCCTCCAATCCAGGATACCGCAGAATCCGGTCGTCCTGAGATTCCGGTCCGGGTTTTGCTCCAATCCAGGATACCGCAGAATCCGGTCGTCCTGAGAATCCGGTCCGGGTTTTGCTCCAATCCAGGAGACCGCAGAATCCGCTCGTGCTCAGAATCCGGTCCGGGTTTTGCTCCAATCCAGAAGCCGAAGAATCCGGTCGTCCTGAGAATCCGGTCCAGGATTTGCTCCAATACATGATTTATGAAAACAATTTCCATCTGAAATATATGGTTTATGACAACGATTTATGAAAATGTCCATCTGAAACAGGGTTAGGGCTTAAAAACAAATTAAAACAAAGTCCAATTCCGATCGTCCGCAGAATCCGGTCCGGGTTTTCCTCCAATCCAGAATACCGCAGAATCCGGTCGTCCTGAAAATCCGGTCTGGGTTTTGCTCCAGTACATGATTTATGAAAATGTCCATCTGAAACACATGATTTAAAAAAAAAATTCCATCTGAAATACGATTCATGAAAATGTTCATTTGAAACACATGATTTTTTAAAACATTTTCCATCTGAAATATATGGTTTATGACAACGATTTATGAAAATGTCCATCTGAAACAGGGTAAGGCCATACAGGCTGTTTGTGGGAATTTTTCAATGCAAACTAGTTGCCAACGGACGCATAGGCTGGACATGGGCTCGCGCTCACTATTTGGACGACACTCGCTGCTTATTCTAATGGTGGCGTGGACGTTTTACGAAAACGCTAATAAGGCCGCCAAATCACCAAAAGGCTCTGTACGGACGCCTCCGGGGGCGCCCTCGCGCTGCGTGGCACCTTATTCTTCATCGTAGTCTTCCTCAGTGACACGGAACGCCTATTTTGACCACTCACCACCTAAACTTCACCGTAGTCTTCCTCGGTGCCACGGAAAGCCTTTTTTTGACCAATAACCACCTAATATCTTCACCATAGTCTTCCTCAGTGACACGGAAAGCCTATTTTGACCACTAACCACCTAAATGACCACAAAGTGCCTATTTTGACCACTGTCCACCTAAACTTCACCATAGTCTTCCTCAGTGCCACGGAACGCCTATTTTGACCAATAACCACCTAAATGACCGAAAAGTGCCTATTTTGACCACTGTCCACCTAAACTTCACCATAGTCTTCCTCAGTGCCACGGAACGCCTATTTTGACCAATAACCACCTAAATGACCGCAAAGTGCCTATTTTGACCACTGTCCACCTAAACTTCACCATAGTCTTCCTCAGTGCCACGGAACGCCTATTTTGACCAATAACCACCTAAATGACCGCAAAGTGCCTATTTTGACCACTGTCCACCTAAACTTCATCATAGTCTTCCTCAGTGCCACGGAACGCCTATTTTGACCAATAACCACCTAAATGACCGCAAAGTGCCTATTTTGACCACTGTCCACCTAAACTTCACCATAGTCTTCCTCAGTGCCACGGAACGCCTATTTTGACCAATAACCACCTAAATGACCGCAAAGGGCCTATTTTGACCACTGTCCACCTACACTTCATCATAGTCTTCCTCAGTGCCACGGAACGCCTATTTTGACCAATAACCACCTAAATGACCGCAAAGTGCCTATTTTGACCACTGTCCACCTAAACTTCACCATAGTCTTCCTCAGTGCCACGGAACGCCTATTTTGACCACTAACCACCTAAATGACCGCAAAGGGCCTATTTTGACCACTGTCCACCTAAACTTCGCCGTATTGACACGGAACGCCTTTTTTGACCACTAACCACCTAAATGACCGCAAAGTGCATATTTTGACCACTGTCCACCCAAACTTCGCCGTAGTGCCACGGAACACCTTTTTTGACCCGTAACAACTTTTTTTTTTGTCAAAGCAGGATGTATCTATATCTTGGCTTCAAAAGGTCATAATACCTCGAGATTCTATACAAGGGTAGCCGAGGGGGCCCCGATGTGAGATCCAAAGTTTCGAGTTTCTACGTTGTTCCAAAAAATGTGACAGTGTCCGATCGGCCCGAAATTGATATATATGTCACGTCACGGTCCCCTGGGACAGCGTGTGGAGTTCCGTGTCCGTATCTACTTAATTGGCCGAAAAAAAACCCTTGACCACAAACCACCTGTGAAGTTTCCATTGAAATAAGTTGCAAGTGGTATGTTGGGTATACAGGGGTCAAAAGGTCACAGGACCTCGAAATTCGGCATGGTGGTAGCCTAGGGGCCCCCGACTCGGGGGCCAGAGTTTCGGAAGTATAGATCACTTCTAAGCATGTGTTTCTGCAGTTCATAAATCTTTTCACGTCAGGTCACTTCAGTTAAATCAAAAGGGTTTTAGGCCCTATGTGAGCAACAGGCCTGTGTGAGAGATTTTTTCCAAAATGTGCACAAACAACTTGGCGTTCGGGTAGACGCTCGTCCACTCAATATGGTATTCGGGGGCCCCTAGGCTACCAGCACGTGAAGTTTGGGGCCCCTAGGACCCCCAGGGGCCGAACGGGAGCCATTGACACGGGCAACTTATTCCATTCATTTTCTTAGGTGTTTTGTGGACAGAGAGACAGGAAGGTCAGATCGCCCCGAAATTTACATGTGTGTCACGTCACGGTCCCCCGGGACAGTGTCCGGAGTTCCGTGTCCGTATCTGCCTCGATCGGCCAAAAAAGACCCCTTGACCGCAAACCACCTATGAAGTTTCCATTGAAATAAGTTGCAAGTGGGATCTTGGGTATACAGGGGTCAAAAGGTCACAGGACCTCGAAATTCGGTACGGTGGTAGCCTAGGGGCCCCCGACTCGGGGGCCAGAGTTTCGGAAGTATAGATCACTTCTAAGCATGTGTTTCTGCAGTTCATAAATCTTTTCACGTCAGGTCACTTCAGTTAAATCAAAAGGGTTTTAGGCCCTATGTGAGCAACAGGCCTGTGTGAGAGATTTTTTCCAAAATGTGCACAAACAACTTGGCGTTCGGGTAGAGGCTCATCCTCTCAATATGGTATTCGGAGGCCCCTAGGCTACCAGCACGTGAAGTTTGGGGCCCCTAGGACCCCCAGGGGCCGAACGGGAGCCATTGACACACGCAACTTATTCCATTCATTTTCCTAGGTGTTTTGCGGACAGTGAGACAGGAAGGTCAGATCGCCCCGAAATGGACATGTACGTCAATGGACATGTAATTTATCTTATTAATAAAATATGACCTATTAATGCATTGTCCACGGAAAGCCTGTGGAGGCCCCGTCAAATAAGTTACAGGTGTCACTTTCTTATATTGGAATGCATTAATAAGTCATATTTTATTAATAAGATTATTTTATTGCATATCTGGTATTAAAAAAAATATGAGCTTTTTATTAATGTTAAGCATTTAATGATAGCATACAAATTTCCAGGATTATGAACAAAATATATGTTGTGATTTGGTCATATTTAGGTTGAATATTGGTCCATTTGCAGCACATGTGCTGCGTTGCATTTTTATGCAAATTAAGCCATTTTAATACTTACAATGTACACGAAACAGTTGTACAGTGTTTACTGAGCACAGTACTTTAGATTTTATGCAAAAAAATAATCTTATTAATAAAATATGACCTATTAATGCATTGTCCACGGAAAGCCTGTGGAGGCCCCGTCAAATAAGTTACAGGTGTCACTTTCTTATGTTGGAATGCATTAAAAAGTCATATTTTATTATTTTATTGCATATCTGGTATTAAAAAATATGAGCTTTTTATTAATGTTAAGCATTTAATGATAGCATAAAAATTTCCAGCATTATGAACAAAATTTATGTTGCGATTTGGTCATATTTAGGTTGAATATTGGTCCATTTGCAGCACATGTGCTGCGTTGCATTTTTATGCAAATTAAGCCATTTTAATAGCTACAATGTACATGAAACTGTTGTACGGTGTTTACTGAGCACTGTACTTTAGATTTTATGCAAAAAAATAATCTTATTAATAAAATATGACCTATTAATGCATTGTCCACGGAAAGCCTGTGGAGGCCCCGTCAAATAAGTTACAGGTGTCACTTTCTTATGTTGGAATGCATTAATAAGTCATATTTTATTATTTTATTGCATATCTGGTATTACAAAATATGAGCTTTTTATTAATGTTAAGCATTTAATGATAGCATAAAAATTTCCAGGATTATGAACAAAATTTATGTTGCAATTTGGTCATATTTAGGTTGAATATTGGTCCATTTGCAGCACATGTGCTGCGTTGCATTTTTATGCAAATTAAGCCATTTTAATAGCCACAATGTATATGAAACTGTTGTACGGTGTTTACTGAGCACTGTACTTTAGATTTTATGCAAAACAATAATCTTATTAATAAAATATGACCTATTAATGCATTGTCCACGGAAAGCATGTGGAGGCCCCGTCAAATAAGTTACAGGTGTCACTTTCTTATGTTGGAATGCATTAATAAGTCATATTTTATTATTTTATTGCATATCTGGTATTAAAAAATATGAGCTATTTATTAATGTTAAGCATTTAATGATAGCATAAACATTTCCAGGATTATGAACAAAATATATGTTGCGATTTGGCCCTATTTAGGTTATATAGAGCTGTTTTTAATTAATGCAAATTTGACAGTAGCATTTTGTTAATATTTCAGGAAATCTTTATGGTAATTTTAAAAGGTTACCATCAATGTAAAGCTCATTATCTAAGCTTTCCAAAGATATATGATATGTTGGTATAGCCTGTTTATAAATGGAGAAAGCACAGGTCACATAGAGCTGTTTTTATTGAATGCAGTGCTTAAATTTGACAGTAGCTTTTTGTTAATATTTCAGGAAATCTTTATGGTATTCTTAAAAGGTTACCAGCAATGTAAAGCTCATTATCTAAGCTTTCCAAATATATATGATATGTTGGTATAGCCTGTTTAGAAAGGAGAAAGCACAGGTCAAATAGAGCTTTTTTTATTGAATGCAGTGCTTAAATTTGACAGTAGCTTTTTGTTAATATTTCAGGAAATCTTTATGGTAAATTTTAAAGGTTACCATCAATGTAAAGCTCATTATCTAAGCTTTCCAGAGATATATGATATGTTGGTATAGCCTATTTAGAAATGGAGAAAGCACAGGTCAAATAGAGCTTTTTTTATTGAATGCAGTGCTTAAATTTGACAGTAGCTTTATTTTTATATTTCAGGCAATCTTTATGGTATTTTTAAAAGGTTACCATCAATGTAAAGCTCATTATCTAAGCCTTCCAGAGATATATGATATGTTGGTATAGCCTATTTAGAAATGGAGAAAGCACAGGTCAAATAGAGCTGTTTTTATTGAATGCAGTGCTGAAATTTGACAGTAGCTTTTTATTAATATTTCAGGAAATCTTTATGGTATTTTTAAAAGGTTACCATCCATGTAAAGCTCATTATCTAAGCTTTCCAAAGATATATGATATGTTGGTATAGCCTGTTTATACATGGAGAAAGCACAGGTCACATAGAGCTGTTTTTATTGAATGCAGTGCTTAAATTTGACAGTAGCTTTTTGTTAATATTTCAGGAAATCTTTATGGTATTCTTAAAAGGTTACCAGCAATGTAAAGCTCATTATCTAAGCTTTCCAAATATATATGATATGTTGGTATAGCCTGTTTAGAAAGGAGAAAGCACAGGTCAAATAGAGCTTTTTTTATTGAATGCAGTGCTTAAATTTGACAGTAGCTTTTTGTTAATATTTCAGGAAATCTTTATGGTAAATTTTAAAGGTTACCATCAATGTAAAGCTCATTATCTAAGCTTTCCAGAGATATATGATATGTTGGTACAGCCTATTTAGAAATGGAGAAAGCACAGGTCAAATAGATCTTTTTTTATTGAATGCAGTGCTTAAATTTGACAGTAGCTTTATATTAATATTTCAGGAAATCTTTATGGTATTTTTAAAAGGTTACCATCCATGTAAAGGTCATTATCTAAGCTTTCCAAAGATATATGATATGTTGGTATAGCCTATTTAGAAATGGAGAAAGCACAGGTCAAATAGAGCTTTTTTTATTGAATGCAGTGCTGAAATTTGACAGTAGCTTTTTATTAATATTTCAGGAAATCTTTATGGTAATTTTAAAAGGTTACCATCAATGTAAAGGTCATTATCTAAGCTTTCCAAAAATATATGATATGTTGGTAAAGCTTATTTAGAAATGGAGAAAGCACAGGTCACATAGAGCTGTTTTTATTGAATGCAGTGCTGAAATTTGACAGTAGCGTTTTGTTAATATTTCAGGAAATCTTTATGGTATTTTTAAAAGGTTACCATCAATGTAAAGCTCATTATCTAAGCTTTCCAAAGATATATGATATGTTGGTATAGCCTGTTTATACATGGAGAAAGCACAGGTCACATAGAGCTGTTTTTATTGAATGCAGTGCTTAAATTTGACAGTAGCTTTTTGTTAATATTTCAGGAAATCTTTATGGTATTCTTAAAAGGTTACCAGCAATGTAAAGCTCATTATCTAAGCTTTCCAAATATATATGATATGTTGGTATAGCCTGTTTAGAAAGGAGAAAGCACAGGTCAAATAGAGCTTTTTTTATTGAATGCAGTGCTTAAATTTGACAGTAGCTTTTTGTTAATATTTCAGGAAATCTTTATGGTAAATTTTAAAGGTTACCATCAATGTAAAGCTCATTATCTAAGCTTTCCAGAGATATATGATATGTTGGTACAGCCTATTTAGAAATGGAGAAAGCACAGGTCAAATAGATCTTTTTTTATTGAATGCAGTGCTTAAATTTGACAGTAGCTTTATATTAATATTTCAGGAAATCTTTATGGTATTTTTAAAAGGTTACCATCCATGTAAAGGTCATTATCTAAGCTTTCCAAAGATATATGATATGTTGGTATAGCCTATTTAGAAATGGAGAAAGCACAGGTCAAATAGAGCTTTTTTTATTGAATGCAGTGCTGAAATTTGACAGTAGCTTTTTATTAATATTTATGATATGTTGGTAAAGCTTATTTAGAAATGGAGAAAGCACAGGTCACATAGAGCTGTTTTTATTGAATGCAGTGCTGAAATTTGACAGTAGCGTTTTGTTAATATTTCAGGAAATCTTTATGGTATTTTTAAAAGGTTACCATCAATGGAAAGCACATTATCTAAGCTTTCCAAAAATATATGATATGTTGGTATAGCCTATTTAGACATGGAGAAAGCACAGGTCACATAGAGTTTTTTTATTGAATGCAGTGCTTAAATTTGACAGTAGCTTTTTGTTAATATTTCAGGAAATCTTTATGGTAATTTTAAAAGGTTACCATCAATGTAAAGGTCATTATCTAAGCTTTCCAAAAATATATGATATGTTGGTAAAGCTTATTTAGAAATGGAGAAAGCACAGGTCACATAGAGCTGTTTTTATTGAATGCAGTGCTGAAATTTGACAGTAGCTTTTTGTTAATATTTCAGGAAATCTTTATGGTATTTTTAAAAGGTTACCATCAATGGAAAGCACATTATCTAAGCTTTCCAAAAATATATGATATGTTGGTATAGCCTATTTAGAAATGGAGAAAGCACAGGTCACATAGAGTTTTTTTATTGAATGCAGTGCTTAAATTTGACAGTAGCTTTATTTTTATATTTCAGGCAATCTTTATGGTATTTTTAAAAGGTTACCATCAATGTAAAGCTCATTATCTAAGCCTTCCAGAGATATATGATATGTTGGTATAGCCTATTTAGAAATGGAGAAAGCACAGGTCAAATAGAGCTGTTTTTATTGAATGCAGTGCTGAAATTTGACAGTAGCTTTATATTAATATTTCAGGAAATCTTTATGGTATTTTTAAAAGGTTACCATCCATGTAAAGCTCATTATCTAAGCTTTCCAAAGATATATGATATGTTGGTATAGCCTATTTAGAAATGGAGAAAGCACAGGTCAAATAGAGCTTTTTTTATTGAATGCAGTGCTGAAATTTGACAGTAGCTTTTTATTAATATTTCAGGAAATCTTTATGGTAATTTTAAAAGGTTACCATCAATGTAAAGGTCATTATCTAAGCTTTCCAAAGATATATGATATGTTGGTAAAGCTTATTTAGAAATGGAGAAAGCACAGGTCACATAGAGCTGTTTTTATTGAATGCAGTGCTGAAATTTGACAGTAGCGTTTTGTTAATATTTCAGGAAATCTTTATGGTATTTTTAAAAGGTTACCATCAATGGAAAGCACATTATCTAAGCTTTCCAAAAATATATGATATGTTGGTATAGCCTATTTAGACATGGAGAAAGCACAGGTCACATAGAGTTTTTTTATTGAATGCAGTGCTTAAATTTGACAGTAGCTTTTTGTTAATATTTCAGGAAATCTTTATGGTAATTTTAAAAGGTTACCATCAATGTAAAGGTCATTATCTAAGCTTTCCAAAAATATGTGATATGTTGGTATAGCCTATTTAGAAATGGAGAAAGCACAGGTCACATAGAGCTGTTTTTATTGAATGCAGTGCTTAAATTTGACAGTAGCTTTTTGTTAATATTTCAGGAAATCTTTATGGTATTTTTAAAAGGTTACCATCAATGTAAAGGTCATTATCTAAGCTTTCCAAAAATATGTGATATGTTGGTATAGCCTATTTAGAAATGGAGAAAGCACAGGTCACATAGAGTTTTTTTATTGAATGCAGTGCTTAAATTTGACAGTAGCTTTTTGTTAATATTTCAGGAAATCTTTATGGTAATTTTAAAAGGTTACCATCAATGTAAAGGTCATTATCTAAGCTTTCCAAAAATATATGATATGTTGGTATAGCTTATTTAGAAATGGAGAAAGCACAGGTCACATAGAGCTTTTTTATTGAATGCATTGCTGAAATTTGACAGTAGCTTTTTGTTAATATTTCAGGAAATCTTTATGGTATTTTTAAAAGGTTACCATCAATGTAAAGGTCATTATCTAAGCTTTCCAAAAATATATGACATGTTGGTATAGCCTATTTAGAAATGGAGAAAGCACAGGTCACATAGAGCTTTTTTATTGAATGCATTGCTGAAATTTGACAGTAGCTTTTTGTTAATATTTCAGGAAATCTTTATGGTATTTTTAAAAGGTTACCATCCATGTAAAGGTCATTATCTAAGCTTTCCAAAGATATATGATATGTTGGTATAGCCTATTTAGAAATGGAGAAAGCACAGGTCAAATAGAGCTGTTTTATTGAATGCAGTGCTGAAATTTGACAGTAGCTTTTTGTTAATATTTCAGGAAATCTTTATGGTAATTTTAAAAGGTTACCATCAATGTAAAGGTCATTATCTAAGCTTTCCAAAAATATATGATATGTTGGTATAGCCTGTTTAGAAATGGAGAAAGCACAGGTCACATAGAGCTGTTTTTATTGAATGCAGTGCTTAAATTTGACAGTAGCTTTTTGTTAATATTTCAGGAAATCTTTATGGTATTTTTAAAAGGTTACCATCAATGTAAAGCTCATTATCTAAGCTTTCCAAAGATATATGATATGTTGGTATAGCCTGTTTAGAAATGGAGAAAGCACAGGTCAAATAGAGCTTTTTTATTGAATGCAGTGCTTAAATTTGACAGTAGCTTTTTGTTAATATTTCAGGAAATCTTTATGGTATTTTTAAAAGGTTACCATCAATGTAAAGGTCATTATCTAAGCTTTCCAAAAATAAATGATATGTGTGTATAGCCTATTTAGAAATGGAGAAAGCACAGGTCAAATAGAGCTGTTTTTATTGAATGCAGTGCTGAAATTTGACAGTAGCTTTTTGTTAATATTTCAGGAAATCTTTATGGTATTTTTAAAAGGTTACCATCAATGTAAAGCACATTATCTAAGCTTTCCAAAAATAAATGATATGTGTGTATAGCCTATTTAGAAATGGAGAAAGCACAGGTCAAATAGAGCTGTTTTTATTGAATGCAGTGCTGAAATTTGACAGTAGCTTTTTGTTAATATTTCAGGAAATCTTTATGGTATTTTTAAAAGGTTACCATCAATGTAAAGCTCATTATCTAAGCTTTCCAAATATATATTATATGTTGGTATAGCCTGTTTAGAAATGGAGAAAGCACAGGTCAAATTGTATGCAAATTAAGCCATTTTATTAGCTACAATGTACATGAAACAGTTGTACGGTGTTTACTGAGCACAGTACTTTAGATTTTATGCAAAAAAATAATCTTATTAATAAAATATGACCTATTAATGCATTGTCCACGGAAAGCCTGTGGAGGCCCCGTCAAATAAGTTACAGATGTCACTTTCTTATGTTGGAATGCATTAATAAGTCATATTTTATTATTTTATTGCATATCTGGTATTACAAAATATGAGCTTTTTATTAATGTTAAGCATTTAATGATAGCATAAAAATTTCCAGGATTATGAACAAAATATATGTTGCGATTTGGTCATATTTAGGTTGAATATTGGTCCATTTGCAGCACATGTGCTGCGTTGCATTTTTATGCAAATTAAACCATTTTAATAGCCACAATGTATATGAAACTGTTGTACGGTGTTTACTGAGCACTGTACTTTAGATTTTATGCAAAAAATAATCTTATTAATAAAATATGACCTATAAATGCATTGTCCACGGAAAGCCTGTGGAGGCCCCGTCAAATAAGTTACAGGTGTCACTTTCTTATGTTGGAATGCATTAATAAGTCATATTTTATTATTTTATTGCATATCTGGTATTACAAAATATGAGCTTTTTATTAATGTTAAGCATTTAATGATAGCATAAAAATTTCCAGGATTATGAACAAAATTTATGTTGCGATTTGGTCATATTTAGGTTGAATATTGGTCCATTTGCAGCACATGTGCTGCGTTGCATTTTTATGCAAATTAAGCCATTTTAATAGCTACAGTGTACATGAAACAGTTGTACGGTGTTTACTGAGCACTGTACTTTAGATTTTATGCAAAAAATAATCTTATTAATAAAATATGACCTATAAATGCATTGTCCACGGAAAGCCTGTGGAGGCCCCGTCAAATAAGTTACAGGTGTCACTTTCTTATGTTGGAATGCATTAATAAGTCATATTTTATTATTTTATTGCATATCTGGTATTACAAAATATGAGCTTTTTATTAATGTTAAGCATTTAATGATAGCATAAAAATTTCCAGGATTATGAACAAAATTTATGTTGCGATTTGGTCATATTTAGGTTGAATATTGGTCCATTTGCAGCACATGTGCTGCGTTGCATTTTTATGCAAATTAAGCCATTTTAATAGCTACAATGTACATGAAACAGTTGTACGGTGTTTACTGAGCACTGTACTTTAGATTTTATGCAAAAAATAATCTTATTAATAAAATATGACCTATAAATGCATTGTCCACGGAAAGCCTGTGGAGGCCCCGTCAAATAAGTTACAGGTGTCACTTTCTTATGTTGGAATGCATTAATAAGTCATATTTTATTATTTTATTGCATATCTGGTATTACAAAATATGAGCTTTTTATTAATGTTAAGCATTTAATGATAGCATAAAAATTTCCAGGATTATGAACAAAATTTATGTTGCGATTTGGTCATATTTAGGTTGAATATTGGTCCATTTGCAGCACATGTGCTGCGTTGCATTTTTATGCAAATTAAGCCATTTTAATAGCTACAATGTACATGAAACAGTTGTACGGTGTTTACTGAGCACTGTACTTTAGATTTTATGCAAAAAATAATCTTATTAATAAAATATGACCTATAAATGCATTGTCCACGGAACGCCTGTGGAGGCCCCGTCAAATAAGTTACAGGTGTCACTTTCTTATGTTGGAATGCATTAATAAGTCATATTTTATTATTTTATTGCATATCTGGTATTACAAAATATGAGCTTTTTATTAATGTTAAGCATTTAATGATAGCATAAAAATTTCCAGGATTATGAACAAAATTTATGTTGCGATTTGGTCATATTTAGGTTGAATATTGGTCCATTTGCAGCACATGTGCTGCGTTGCATTTTTATGCAAATTAAGCCATTTTAATAGCTACAATGTACATGAAACAGTTGTACGGTGTTTACTGAGCACTGTACTTTAGATTTTATGCAAAAAAAATAATCTTATTAATAAAATATGACCTATTAATGCATTGTCCACGGAAAGCCTGTGGAGGCCCCGTCAAATAAGTTACAGGTGTCACTTTCTTATGTTGGAATGCATTAATAAGTCATATTTTATTATTTTATTGCATATCTGGTATTAAAAAAATATGAGCTTTTTATTCATGTTAATCATTTAATGATAGCATAAAAATTTCCAGGATTATGAACAAAATATATGTTGCGATTTGGTCATATTTAGGTTGAATATTGGTCCATTTGCAGCACATGTGCTGCGTTGCATTTTTATGCAAATTAAGCCATTTTAATAGCTACAATGTATATGAAACAGTTGTACGGTGTTTACTGAGCACAGTACTTTAGATTTTATGCAAAAAAATAATCTTATTAATAAAATATGACCTATTAATGCATTGTCCACGGAAAGCCTGTGGAGGCCCCGTCAAATAAGTTACAGGTGTCACTTTCTTATGTTGGAATGCATTAATAAGTCATATTTTATTATTTTATTGCATATCTGGTATTACAAAATATGAGCTTTTTATTAATGTTAAGCATTTAATGATAGCATAAAAATTTCCAGGATTATGAACAAAATATATGTTGAGTTTTGGTCATATTTAGGTTGAATATTGGTCCATTTGCAGCACATGTGCTGCGTTGCATTTTTATGCAAATTAAGCCATTTTAATAGCCACAATGTATATGAAACTGTTGTACGGTGTTTACTGAGCACTGTACTTTAGATTTTATGCAAAAAATAATCTTATTAATAAAATATGACCTATTAATGCATTGTCCACGGAAAGCCTGTGGAGGCCCCGTCAAATAAGTTACAGGTGTCACTTTCTTATGTTGGAATGCATTAATAAGTTATATTTTATTATTTTATTGCATATCTGGTATTAAAAAATATGAGCTTTTTATTAATGTTAAGCATTTAATGATAGCATAAACATTTCCAGGATTATGAACAAAATATATGTTGCGATTTGGCCATATTTAGGTTATATAAAGCTGTTTTTAATTAATGCAAATTTGACAGTAGCTTTTTGTTAATATTTCAGGAAATCTTTATGGTAATTTTAAAAGGTTACAATCAATGTAAAGCTCATTATCTAAGCTTTCCAAAAATATATGATATGTGTGTATAGCCTATTTAGAAATGGAGAAAGCACAGGTCACATAGAGCTGTTTTTATTGAATGCAGTGCTTAAATTTAACAGTAGCTTTTTGTTAATATTTCAGGAAATCTTTATGGTATTTTTAAAAGGTTACCATCAATGTAAAGGTCATTATCTAAGCTTTCCAAAAATATATGACATGTTGGTATAGCCTATTTAGACATGGAGAAAGCACAGGTCAAATAGAGCTGTTTTTATTGAATTCAGTGCTGAAATTTGACAGTAGCTTTTTGTTAATATTTCAGGAAATCTTTATGGTATTTTTAAAAGGTTACCATCAATGTAAAGGTCATTATCTAAGCTTTCCAAAAATATATGACATGTTGGTATAGCCTATTTAGAAATGGAGAAAGCACAGGTCACATAGAGCTGTTTTTATTGAATGCAGTGCTTAAATTTAACAGTAGCTTTTTGTTAATATTTCAGGAAATCTTTATGGTAATTTTAAAAGGTTACCATCAATGTAAAGGTCATTATCTAAGCTTTCCAAAAATATATGATATGTGTGTATAGCCTATTTAGAAATGGAGAAAGCACAGGTCACATAGAGCTGTTTTTATTGAATGCAGTGCTGAAATTTGACAGTAGCTTTTTGTTAATATTTCAGGAAATCTTTATGGTATTTTTAAAAGGTTACCATCAATGTAAAGGTCATTATCTAAGCTTTCCAAAAATATATGACATGTTGGTATAGCCTATTTAGAAATGGAGAAAGCACAGGTCACATAGAGCTGTTTTTATTGAATGCAGTGCTTAAATTTAACAGTAGCTTTTTGTTAATATTTCAGGAAATCTTTATGGTATTTTTAAAAGGTTACCATCAATGTAAAGGTCATTATCTAAGCTTTCCAAAAATATATGATATGTGTGTATAGCCTATTTAGAAATGGAGAAAGCACAGGTCACATAGAGCTGTTTTTATTGAATTCAGTGCTGAAATTTGACAGTAGCTTTTTGTTAATATTTCAGGAAATCTTTATGGTAATTTTAAAAGGTTACCATCAATGTAAAGGTCATTATCTAAGCTTTCCAAAAATATATGATATGTGTGTATAGCCTATTTAGAAATGGAGAAAGCACAGGTCAAATAGAGCTGTTTTTATTGAATGCAGTGCTGAAATTTGACAGTAGCTTTTTGTTAATATTTCAGGAAATCTTTATGGTAATTTTAAACGGTTACCATCAATGGAAAGCACATTATCTAAGCTTTCCAAAAATATATGATATGTGTGTATAGCCTATTTAGAAATGGAGAAAGCACAGGTCACATAGAGCTGTTTTTATTGAATGCAGTGCTTAAATTTGACAGTAGCTTTTTGTTAATATTTCAGGAAATCTTTATGGTATTTTTAAAAGGTTACCATCAATGTAAAGGTCATTATCTAAGCTTTCCAAAAATAAATGATATGTGTGTATAGCCTATTTAGAAATGGAGAAAGCACAGGTCAAATAGAGCTGTTTTTATTGAATGCAGTGCTGAAATTTGACAGTAGCTTTTTGTTAATATTTCAGGAAATCTTTATGGTATTTTTAAAAGGTTACCATCAATGTAAAGCACATTATCTAAGCTTTCCAAAGATATATGATATGTTGGTATAGCCTATTTAGAAATGGAGAAAGCACAGGTCAAATAGAGCTGTTTTATTGAATGCAGTGCTGAAATTTGACAGTAGCTTTTTGTTAATATTTCAGGAAATCTTTATGGTAATTTTAAAAGGTTACCATCAATGTAAAGGTCATTATCTAAGCTTTCCAAAAATATATGATATGTTGGTATAGCCTGTTTAGAAATGGAGAAAGCACAGGTCACATAGAGCTGTTTTTATTGAATGCAGTGCTTAAATTTGACAGTAGCTTTTTGTTAATATTTCAGGAAATCTTTATGGTATTTTTAAAAGGTTACCATCAATGTAAAGCTCATTATCTAAGCTTTCCAAAGATATATGATATGTTGGTATAGCCTGTTTAGAAATGGAGAAAGCACAGGTCAAATAGAGCTTTTTTATTGAATGCAGTGCTTAAATTTGACAGTAGCTTTTTGTTAATATTTCAGGAAATCTTTATGGTATTTTTAAAAGGTTACCATCAATGTAAAGGTCATTATCTAAGCTTTCCAAAAATAAATGATATGTGTGTATAGCCTATTTAGAAATGGAGAAAGCACAGGTCAAATAGAGCTGTTTTTATTGAATGCAGTGCTGAAATTTGACAGTAGCTTTTTGTTAATATTTCAGGAAATCTTTATGGTATTTTTAAAAGGTTACCATCAATGTAAAGCACATTATCTAAGCTTTCCAAAAATAAATGATATGTGTGTATAGCCTATTTAGAAATGGAGAAAGCACAGGTCAAATAGAGCTGTTTTTATTGAATGCAGTGCTGAAATTTGACAGTAGCTTTTTGTTAATATTTCAGGAAATCTTTATGGTATTTTTAAAAGGTTACCATCAATGTAAAGCTCATTATCTAAGCTTTCCAAATATATATTATATGTTGGTATAGCCTGTTTAGAAATGGAGAAAGCACAGGTCAAATTGTATGCAAATTAAGCCATTTTATTAGCTACAATGTACATGAAACAGTTGTACGGTGTTTACTGAGCACAGTACTTTAGATTTTATGCAAAAAAATAATCTTATTAATAAAATATGACCTATTAATGCATTGTCCACGGAAAGCCTGTGGAGGCCCCGTCAAATAAGTTACAGATGTCACTTTCTTATGTTGGAATGCATTAATAAGTCATATTTTATTATTTTATTGCATATCTGGTATTACAAAATATGAGCTTTTTATTAATGTTAAGCATTTAATGATAGCATAAAAATTTCCAGGATTATGAACAAAATATATGTTGCGATTTGGTCATATTTAGGTTGAATATTGGTCCATTTGCAGCACATGTGCTGCGTTGCATTTTTATGCAAATTAAACCATTTTAATAGCCACAATGTATATGAAACTGTTGTACGGTGTTTACTGAGCACTGTACTTTAGATTTTATGCAAAAAATAATCTTATTAATAAAATATGACCTATAAATGCATTGTCCACGGAAAGCCTGTGGAGGCCCCGTCAAATAAGTTACAGG
Organism: Barbus barbus; assembly: GCF_936440315.1. Taxonomy (NCBI): domain Eukaryota; kingdom Metazoa; phylum Chordata; class Actinopteri; order Cypriniformes; family Cyprinidae; genus Barbus; species Barbus barbus. The sequence goes on from NC_136731.1 coordinate 45,965,983, forward strand.
TGTCACTTTCTTATGTTGGAATGCATTAATAAGTCATATTTTATTATTTTATTGCATATCTGGTATTACAAAATATGAGCTTTTTATTAATGTTAAGCATTTAATGATAGCATAAAAATTTCCAGGATTATGAACAAAATTTATGTTGCGATTTGGTCATATTTAGGTTGAATATTGGTCCATTTGCAGCACATGTGCTGCGTTGCATTTTTATGCAAATTAAGCCATTTTAATAGCTACAGTGTACATGAAACAGTTGTACGGTGTTTACTGAGCACTGTACTTTAGATTTTATGCAAAAAATAATCTTATTAATAAAATATGACCTATAAATGCATTGTCCACGGAAAGCCTGTGGAGGCCCCGTCAAATAAGTTACAGGTGTCACTTTCTTATGTTGGAATGCATTAATAAGTCATATTTTATTATTTTATTGCATATCTGGTATTACAAAATATGAGCTTTTTATTAATGTTAAGCATTTAATGATAGCATAAAAATTTCCAGGATTATGAACAAAATTTATGTTGCGATTTGGTCATATTTAGGTTGAATATTGGTCCATTTGCAGCACATGTGCTGCGTTGCATTTTTATGCAAATTAAGCCATTTTAATAGCTACAATGTACATGAAACAGTTGTACGGTGTTTACTGAGCACTGTACTTTAGATTTTATGCAAAAAATAATCTTATTAATAAAATATGACCTATAAATGCATTGTCCACGGAAAGCCTGTGGAGGCCCCGTCAAATAAGTTACAGGTGTCACTTTCTTATGTTGGAATGCATTAATAAGTCATATTTTATTATTTTATTGCATATCTGGTATTACAAAATATGAGCTTTTTATTAATGTTAAGCATTTAATGATAGCATAAAAATTTCCAGGATTATGAACAAAATTTATGTTGCGATTTGGTCATATTTAGGTTGAATATTGGTCCATTTGCAGCACATGTGCTGCGTTGCATTTTTATGCAAATTAAGCCATTTTAATAGCTACAATGTACATGAAACAGTTGTACGGTGTTTACTGAGCACTGTACTTTAGATTTTATGCAAAAAATAATCTTATTAATAAAATATGACCTATAAATGCATTGTCCACGGAACGCCTGTGGAGGCCCCGTCAAATAAGTTACAGGTGTCACTTTCTTATGTTGGAATGCATTAATAAGTCATATTTTATTATTTTATTGCATATCTGGTATTACAAAATATGAGCTTTTTATTAATGTTAAGCATTTAATGATAGCATAAAAATTTCCAGGATTATGAACAAAATTTATGTTGCGATTTGGTCATATTTAGGTTGAATATTGGTCCATTTGCAGCACATGTGCTGCGTTGCATTTTTATGCAAATTAAGCCATTTTAATAGCTACAATGTACATGAAACAGTTGTACGGTGTTTACTGAGCACTGTACTTTAGATTTTATGCAAAAAAAATAATCTTATTAATAAAATATGACCTATTAATGCATTGTCCACGGAAAGCCTGTGGAGGCCCCGTCAAATAAGTTACAGGTGTCACTTTCTTATGTTGGAATGCATTAATAAGTCATATTTTATTATTTTATTGCATATCTGGTATTAAAAAAATATGAGCTTTTTATTCATGTTAATCATTTAATGATAGCATAAAAATTTCCAGGATTATGAACAAAATATATGTTGCGATTTGGTCATATTTAGGTTGAATATTGGTCCATTTGCAGCACATGTGCTGCGTTGCATTTTTATGCAAATTAAGCCATTTTAATAGCTACAATGTATATGAAACAGTTGTACGGTGTTTACTGAGCACAGTACTTTAGATTTTATGCAAAAAAATAATCTTATTAATAAAATATGACCTATTAATGCATTGTCCACGGAAAGCCTGTGGAGGCCCCGTCAAATAAGTTACAGGTGTCACTTTCTTATGTTGGAATGCATTAATAAGTTATATTTTATTATTTTATTGCATATCTGGTATTACAAAATATGAGCTTTTTATTAATGTTAAGCATTTAATGATAGCATAAACATTTCCAGGATTATGAACAAAATATATGTTGCGATTTGGCCATATTTAGGTTATATAAAGCTGTTTTTAATTAATGCAAATTTGACAGTAGCTTTTTGTTAATATTTCAGGAAATCTTTATGGTAATTTTAAAAGGTTACAATCAATGTAAAGCTCATTATCTAAGCTTTCCAAAAATATATGATATGTGTGTATAGCCTATTTAGAAATGGAGAAAGCACAGGTCACATAGAGCTGTTTTTATTGAATGCAGTGCTTAAATTTAACAGTAGCTTTTTGTTAATATTTCAGGAAATCTTTATGGTATTTTTAAAAGGTTACCATCAATGTAAAGGTCATTATCTAAGCTTTCCAAAAATATATGACATGTTGGTATAGCCTATTTAGACATGGAGAAAGCACAGGTCAAATAGAGCTGTTTTTATTGAATTCAGTGCTGAAATTTGACAGTAGCTTTTTGTTAATATTTCAGGAAATCTTTATGGTATTTTTAAAAGGTTACCATCAATGTAAAGGTCATTATCTAAGCTTTCCAAAAATATATGACATGTTGGTATAGCCTATTTAGAAATGGAGAAAGCACAGGTCACATAGAGCTGTTTTTATTGAATGCAGTGCTTAAATTTAACAGTAGCTTTTTGTTAATATTTCAGGAAATCTTTATGGTAATTTTAAAAGGTTACCATCAATGTAAAGGTCATTATCTAAGCTTTCCAAAAATATATGATATGTGTGTATAGCCTATTTAGAAATGGAGAAAGCACAGGTCACATAGAGCTGTTTTTATTGAATGCAGTGCTGAAATTTGACAGTAGCTTTTTGTTAATATTTCAGGAAATCTTTATGGTATTTTTAAAAGGTTACCATCAATGTAAAGGTCATTATCTAAGCTTTCCAAAAATATATGACATGGTTACCATCAATGGAAAGCACATTATCTAAGCTTTCCAAAAATATATGATATGTGTGTATAGCCTATTTAGAAATGGAGAAAGCACAGGTCACATAGAGCTGTTTTTATTGAATGCAGTGCTGAAATTTGACAGTAGCTTTTTGTTAATATTTCAGGAAATCTTTATGGTATTTTTAAAAGGTTACCATCAATGTAAAGGTCATTATCTAAGCTTTCCAAAAATATATGACATGTTGGTATAGCCTATTTAGAAATGGAGAAAGCACAGGTCAAATAGAGCTGTTTTTATTGAATGCAGTGCTGAAATTTGACAGTAGCTTTTTGTTAATATTTCAGGAAATCTTTATGGTAATTTTAAAAGGTTACCAGCAATGTAAAGCTCATTATCTAAGCTTTCCAAAGATATATGATATGTGTGTATAGCCTATTTAGAAATGGAGAAAGCACAGGTCACATAGAGCTGTTTTTATTGAATGCAGTGCTGAAATTTGACAGTAGCTTTTTGTTAATATTTCAGGAAATCTTTATGGTATTTTTAAAAGGTTACCATCAATGGAAAGCACATTATCTAAGCTTTCCAAAAATATATGATATGTGTGTATAGCCTATTTAGAAATGGAGAAAGCACAGGTCAAATAGAGCTGTTTTTATTGAATGCAGTGCTTAAATTTGACAGTAGCTTTTTGTTAATATTTCAGGAAATCTTTATGGTAATTTTAAAAGGTTACCATCAATGTAAAGATCATTATCTAAGCTTTCCAAAAATATATGACATGTTGGTATAGCCTATTTAGAAATGGAGAAAGCACAGGTCACATAGAGCTGTTTTTATTGAATGCAGTGCTGAAATTTGACAGTAGCTTTTTGTTAATATTTCAGGAAATCTTTATGGTATTTTTAAAAGGTTACCATCAATGTAAAGGTCATTATCTAAGCTTTCCAAAAATATATGACATGTTGGTATAGCCTATTTAGAAATGGAGAAAGCACAGGTCAAATAGAGCTGTTTTTATTGAATGCCGTGCTTAAATTTGACAGTAGCTTTTTGTTAATATTTCAGGAAATCTTTATGGTATTTTTAAAAGGTTACCATCAATGTAAAGATCATTATCTAAGCTTTCCAAAAATATATGACATGTTGGTATAGCCTATTTAGAAATGGAGAAAGCACAGGTCAAATAGAGCTGTTTTTATTGAATGCCGTGCTTAAATTTGACAGTAGCTTTTTGTTAATATTTCAGGAAATCTTTATGGTATTTTTAAAAGGTTACCATCAATGTAAAGGTCATTATCTAAGCTTTCCAAAAATATATGATATGTGTGTATAGCCTATTTAGAAATGGAGAAAGCACAGGTCAAATAGAGCTGTTTTTATTGAATGCAGTGCTTAAATTTGACAGTAGCTTTTTGTTAATATTTCAGGAAATCTTTATGGTATTTTTAAAAGGTTACCATCAATGGAAAGCACATTATCTAAGCTTTCCAAAAATATATGACATGTTGGTATAGCCTATTTAGAAATGGAGAAAGCACAGGTCACATAGAGCTGTTTTTATTGAATGCAGTGCTGAAATTTGACAGTAGCTTTTTGTTAATATTTCAGGAAATCTTTATGGTATTTTTAAAAGGTTACCATCAATGTAAAGGTCATAATCTAAGCTTTCCAAAAATATATGATATGTGTGTATAGCCTATTTAGAAATGGAGAAAGCACAGGTCAAATAGAGCTGTTTTTATTGAATGCAGTGCTTAAATTTGACAGTAGCTTTTTGTTAATATTTCAGGAAATCTTTATGGTATTTTTAAAAGGTTACCATCAATGTAAAGGTCATAATCTAAGCTTTCCAAAAATATATGATATGTGTGTATAGCCTATTTAGAAATGGAGAAAGCACAGGTCAAATAGAGCTGTTTTTATTGAATGCAGTGCTTAAATTTGACAGTAGCTTTTTGTTAATATTTCAGGAAATCTTTATGGTATTTTTAAAAGGTTACCATCAATGTAAAGCTCATTATCTAAGCTTTCCAAAAATATATGACATGTGTGTATAGCCTATTTAGAAATGGAGAAAGCACAGGTCACATAGAGCTGTTTTTATTGAATGCAGTGCTGAAATTTGACAGTAGCTTTTTGTTAATATTTCAGGAAATCTTTATGGTATTTTTAAAAGGTTACCATCAATGTAAAGCTCATTATCTAAGCTTTCCAAAAATATATGACATGTTGGTATAGCCTATTTAGAAATGGAGAAAGCACAGGTCACATAGAGCTGTTTTTATTGAATGCAGTGCTGAAATTTGACAGTAGCTTTTTGTTAATATTTCAGGAAATCTTTATGGTATTTTTAAAAGGTTACCATCAATGTAAAGGTCATTATCTAAGCTTTCCAAAAATATATGACATGTTGGTATAGCCTATTTAGAAATGGAGAAAGCACAGGTCACATAGAGCTGTTTTTATTGAATGCAGTGCTGAAATTTGACAGTAGCTTTTTGTTAATATTTCAGGAAATCTTTATGGTATTTTTAAAAGGTTACCATCAATGGAAAGCACATTATCTAAGCTTTCCAAAAATATATGATATGTGTGTATAGCCTATTTAGAAATGGAGAAAGCACAGGTCACATAGAGCTGTTTTTATTGAATGCAGTGCTGAAATTTGACAGTAGCTTTTTGTTAATATTTCAGGAAATCTTTATGGTATTTTTAAAAGGTTACCATCAATGGAAAGCACATTATCTAAGCTTTCCAAAAATATATGATATGTGTGTATAGCCTATTTAGAAATGGAGAAAGCACAGGTCACATAGAGCTGTTTTTATTGAATGCAGTGCTGAAATTTGACAGTAGCTTTTTGTTAATATTTCAGGAAATCTTTATGGTAATTTTAAAAGGTTAATATCAATGTAAAGATCATTATCTAAGCTTTCCAAAGATATATGATATGTTGGTATAGCCTATTTAGAAATGGAGAAAGCACAGGTCAAATAGAGCTTTTTTTATTGAATGCAGTGCTGAAATTTGACAGTAGCTTTTTGTTAATATTTCAGGAAATCTTTATGGTATTTTTAAAAGGTTACCATCAATGTAAAGGTCATTATCTAAGCTTTCCAAAAATATATGACATGTTGGTATAGCCTATTTAGAAATGGAGAAAGCACAGGTCACATAGAGCTGTTTTTATTGAATGCAGTGCTGAAATTTGACAGTAGCTTTTTGTTAATATTTCAGGAAATCTTTATGGTATTTTTAAAAGGTTACCATCAATGTAAAGGTCATTATCTAAGCTTTCCAAAAATATATGACATGTTGGTATAGCCTATTTAGAAATGGAGAAAGCACAGGTCACATAGAGCTGTTTTTATTGAATGCAGTGCTGAAATTTGACAGTAGCTTTTTGTTAATATTTCAGGAAATCTTTATGGTATTTTTAAAAGGTTACCATCAATGTAAAGGTCATTATCTAAGCTTTCCAAAAATATATGACATGTTGGTATAGCCTATTTAGAAATGGAGAAAGCACAGGTCACATAGAGCTGTTTTTATTGAATGCAGTGCTTAAATTTAACAGCAGCTTTTTGTTAATATTTCAGGAAATCTTTATGGTATTTTTAAAAGGTTACCATCAATGTAAAGGTCATTATCTAAGCTTTCCAAAAATATATGACATGTTGGTATAGCCTATTTAGAAATGGAGAAAGCACAGGTCACATAGAGCTGTTTTTATTGAATGCAGTGCTGAAATTTGACAGTAGCTTTTTGTTAATATTTCAGGAAATCTTTATGGTATTTTTAAAAGGTTACCATCAATGTAAAGGTCATTATCTAAGCTTTCCAAAAATATATGACATGTTGGTATAGCCTATTTAGAAATGGAGAAAGCACAGGTCACATAGAGCTGTTTTTATTGAATGCAGTGCTGAAATTTGACAGTAGCTTTTTGTTAATATTTCAGGAAATCTTTATGGTATTTTTAAAAGGTTACCATCAATGTAAAGGTCATTATCTAAGCTTTCCAAAAATATATGACATGTTGGTATAGCCTATTTAGAAATGGAGAAAGCACAGGTCACATAGAGCTGTTTTTATTGAATGCAGTGCTGAAATTTGACAGTAGCTTTTTGTTAATATTTCAGGAAATCTTTATGGTATTTTTAAAAGGTTACCATCAATGGAAAGCACATTATCTAAGCTTTCCAAAAATATATGATATGTGTGTATAGCCTATTTAGAAATGGAGAAAGCACAGGTCAAATAGAGCTGTTTTTATTGAATGCAGTGCTGAAATTTGACAGTAGCTTTTTGTTAATATTTCAGGAAATCTTTATGGTATTTTTAAAAGGTTACCATCAATGGAAAGCACATTATCTAAGCTTTCCAAAAATATATGATATGTGTGTATAGCCTATTTAGAAATGGAGAAAGCACAGGTCACATAGAGCTGTTTTTATTGAATGCAGTGCTGAAATTTGACAGTAGCTTTTTGTTAATATTTCAGGAAATCTTTATGGTAATTTTAAAAGGTTAATATCAATGTAAAGATCATTATCTAAGCTTTCCAAAAATATATGATATGTGTGTATAGCCTATTTAGAAATGGAGAAAGCACAGGTCACATAGAGCTGTTTTTATTGAATGCAGTGCTGAAATTTGACAGTAGCTTTTTGTTAATATTTCAGGAAATCTTTATGGTATTTTTAAAAGGTTACCATCAATGGAAAGCACATTATCTAAGCTTTCCAAAAATATATGATATGTGTGTATAGCCTATTTAGAAATGGAGAAAGCACAGGTCAAATAGTGCTTTTTTTATTGTATGCAGTGCTTAAATTTGACAGTAGCTTTTTGTTAATATTTCAGGAAATCTTTATGGTATTTTTAAAAGGTTACCATCAATGTAAAGCACATTATCTAAGCTTTCCAAAAATATATGACATGTTGGTATAGCCTATTTAGACATGGAGAAAGCACAGGTCAAATAGTGCTTTTTTTATTGTATGCAGTGCTTAAATTTAACAGTAGCTTTTTGTTAATATTTCAGGAAATCTTTATGGTATTTTTAAAAGGTTACCATCAATGTAAAGCTCATTATCTAAGCTTTCCAAAAATATATGATATGTGTGTATAGCCTATTTAGAAATGGAGAAAGCACAGGTCAAATAGTGCTTTTTTTATTGTATGCAGTGCTTAAATTTGACAGTAGCTTTTTGTTAATATTTCAGGAAATCTTTATGGTATTTTTAAAAGGTTACCATCAATGTAAAGCACATTATCTAAGCTTTCCAAAAATATATGACATGTTGGTATAGCCTATTTAGACATGGAGAAAGCACAGGTCACATAGAGCTGTTTTTATTGAATGCAGTGCTTAAATTTAACAGCAGCTTTTTGTTAATATTTCAGGAAATCTTTATGGTATTTTTAAAAGGTTACCATCAATGTAAAGCTCATTATCTAAGCTTTCCAAAAATATATGACATGTTGGTATAGCCTATTTAGAAATGGAGAAAGCACAGGTCACATAGAGCTGTTTTTATTGTATGCAGTGCTTAAATTTGACAGTAGCTTTTTGTTAATATTTCAGGAAATCTTTATGGTATTTTTAAAAGGTTACCATAAATGTAAAGCTCATTATCTAAGCTTTCCAAAAATATATGACATGTTGGTATAGCCTATTTAGAAATGGAGAAAGCACAGGTCACATAGAGCTGTTTTTATTGAATGCAGTGCTTAAATTTGACAGCAGCTTTTTGTTAATATTTCAGGAAATCTTTATGGTATTTTTAAAAGGTTACCATCAATGTAAAGCTCATTATCTAAGCTTTCCAAATATATATGATATGTTGGTATAGCCTGTTTAGAAATGGAGAAAGCACAGGTCAAATTGTATGCAAATTAAGCCATTTTATTAGCTACAATGTACATGAAACAGTTGTACGGTGTTTACTGAGCACTGTACTTTAGATTTTATGCAAAAAAATAATCTTATTAATAAAATATGACCTATTAATGCATTGTCCACGGAAAGCCTGTGGAAGCCCCATCAAAGAAGTTACAGGTGTCACTTTCTTATGTTGGAATGCATTAATAAGTCATATTTTATTATTTTATTGCATATCTGGTATTACAAAATATGAGCTTTTTATTAATGTTAAGCATTTAATGATAGCATAAAAATTTCCAGGATTATGAACAAAATATATGTTGCGATTTGGTCATATTTAGGTTGAATATTGGTCCATTTGCAGCACATGTGCTGCGTTGCATTTTTATGCAAATTAAGCCATTTTAATAGCTACAATGTACATGAAACAGTTGTACGGTGTTTGCTGAGCACAGTACTTTAGATTTTATGCAAAAAAATAATCTTATTAATAAAATATGACCTATTAATGCATTGTCCACGGAAAGCCTGTGGAGGCCCCGTCAAATAAGTTACAGGTGTCACTTTCTTATGTTGGAATGCATTAATAAGTCATATTTTATTATTTTATTGCATATCTGGTATTACAAAATATGAGCTTTTTATTAATGTTAAGCATTTAATGATAGCATAAAAATTTCCAGGATTATGAACAAAATATATGTTGCGATTTGGTCATATTTAGGTTGAATATTGGTCCATTTGCAGCACATGTGCTGCGTTGCATTTTTATGCAAATTAAGCCATTTTAATAGCTACAATGTACATGAAACAGTTGTACGGTGTTTACTGAGCACAGTACTTTAGATTTTATGCAAAAAAATAATCTTATTAATAAAATATGACCTATTAATGCATTGTCCACGGAAAGCCTGTGGAGGCCCCGTCAAATAAGTTACAGGTGTCACTTTCTTATGTTGGAATGCATTAATAAGTCATATTTTATTATTTTATTGCATATCTGGTATTACAAAATATGAGCTTTTTATTAATGTTAAGCATTTAATGATAGCATAAAAATTTCCAGGATTATGAACAAAATATATGTTGCGATTTGGTCATATTTAGGTTGAATATTGGTCCATTTGCAGCACATGTGCTGCGTTGCATTTTTATGCAAATTAAACCATTTTAATAGCCACAATGTATATGAAACTGTTGTACGGTGTTTACTGAGCACTGTACTTTAGATTTTATGCAAAAAATAATCTTATTAATAAAATATGACCTATAAATGCATTGTCCACGGAAAGCCTGTGGAGGCCCCGTCAAATAAGTTACAGGTGTCACTTTCTTATGTTGGAATGCATTAATAAGTCATATTTTATTATTTTATTGCATATCTGGTATTACAAAATATGAGCTTTTTATTAATGTTAAGCATTTAATGATAGCATAAAAATTTCCAGGATTATGAACAAAATTTATGTTGCGATTTGGTCATATTTAGGTTGAATATTGGTCCATTTGCAGCACATGTGCTGCGTTGCATTTTTATGCAAATTAAGCCATTTTAATAGCTCCAATGTACATGAAATTACTTGACGGTGTTTCCTGAGCACTGTACTGTAGGTATTATGCAATAAAATAATCTTTTTAATAAAATATGAATTATTAATGCATTGTCCACGGAAAGCCTGTGGAGGCCCCGTCAAATAAGTTACAGGTGTCACTTTCTTATGTTGGAATGCATTAATAAGTCATATTTTATTATTTTATTGCATATCTGGTATTAAAAAATAGGAGCTTTTTATTAATGTTAAGCATTTAATGATAGCATAAAAATTTCCAGGATTATGAACAAAATATATGTTGCGATTTGGTCATATTTAGGTTGAATATTGGTCCATTTGCAGCACATGTGCTGCGTTGCATTTTTATGCAAATTAAGCCATTTTAATAGCTCCAATGTACATGAAATTACTTGACGGTGTTTCCTGAGCACTGTACTGTAGGTATTATGCAATAAAATAATCTTATTAATAAAATATGAATTATTAATGCATTGTCCACGGAAAGCCTGTGGAGGCCCCGTCAAATAAGTTACAGGTGTCACTTTCTTATGTTGGAATGCATTAATAAGTCATATTTTATTATTTTATTGCATATCTGGTATTAAAAAATAGGAGCTTTTTATTAATGTTAAGCATTTAATGATAGCATAAAAATTTCCAGGATTATGAACAAAATCTATGTTGCGATTTGGTCATATTTAGGTTGAATATTGGTCCATTTGCAGCACATGTGCTGCGTTGCATTTTTATGCAAATTAAGCCATTTTAATAGCTCCAATGTACAAGAAATTACTTGACGGTGTTTCCTGAGCACTGTACTGTAGGTATTATGCAATAAAATAATCTTATTAATAAAATATGAATTATTAATGCATTGTCCACGGAAAGCCTGTGGAGGCCCCGTCAAATAAGTTACAGGTGTCACTTTCTTATGTTGGAATGCATTAATAAGTCATATTTTATTATTTTATTGCATATCTGGTATTAAAAAATAGGAGCTTTTTATTAATGTTAAGCATTTAATGATAGCATAAAAATTTCCAGGATTATGAACAAAATATATGTTGCGATTTGGTCATATTTAGGTTGAATATTGGTCCATTTGCAGCACATGTGCTGCGTTGCATTTTTATGCAAATTAAGCCATTTTAATAGCTCCAATGTACATGAAATTACTTGACGGTGTTTCCTGAGCACTGTACTGTAGGTATTATGCAATAAAATAATTTTATTAATAAAATATGAATTATTAATGCATTGTCCACGGAAAGCCTGTGGAGGCCCCGTCAAATAAGTTACAGGTGTCACTTTCTTATGTTGGAATGCATTAATAAGTCATATTTTATTATTTTATTGCATATCTGGTATTAAAAAATATGAGCTTTTTATTAATGGTAAGCATTTAATGATAGCATAAAAATTTCCAGGATTATGAACAAAATATATGTTGCGATTTGGTCATATTTAGGTTGAATATTGGTCCATTTGCAGCACATGTGCTGCGTTGCATTTTTATGCAAATTAAGCCATTTTAATAGCTACAATGTACATGAAAATGTTGTACGGTGTTTACTGAGCACAGTACTGTAGGTATTATGCAATAAAATAATCTTTTTAATAAAATATGACCTATTAATGCATTGTCCACGGAAAGCCTGTGGAGGCCCCGTCAAATAAGTTACAGGTGTCACTTTCTTAGAAAGTGACACCGGTAACTTATTTGACGGGGCCTATGCAGGCTTTCCGTGGACAGTTTATTTTTATGCAAATTAAGCCATTTTAATAGCTCCAATGTACATGAAATTACTTGACGGTGTTTCCTGAGCACTGTACTGTAGGTATTATGCAATAAAATAATCTTTTTAATAAAATATGAATTATTAATGCATTGTCCACGGAAAGCCTGTGGAGGCCCCGTCAAATAAGTTACAGGTGTCACTTTCTTATGTTGGAATGCATTAATAAGTCATATTTTATTATTTTATTGCATATCTGGTATTAAAAAATAGGAGCTTTTTATTAATGTTAAGCATTTAATGATAGCATAAAAATTTCCAGGATTATGAACAAAATATATGTTGCGATTTGGTCATATTTAGGTTGAATATTGGTCCATTTGCAGCACATGTGCTGCGTTGCATTTTTATGCAAATTAAGCCATTTTAATAGCTCCAATGTACATGAAATTACTTGACGGTGTTTCCTGAGCACTGTACTGTAGGTATTATGCAATAAAATAATTTTATTAATAAAATATGAATTATTAATGCATTGTCCACGGAAAGCCTGTGGAGGCCCCGTCAAATAAGTTACAGGTGTCACTTTCTTATGTTGGAATGCATTAATAAGTCATATTTTATTATTTTATTGCATATCTGGTATTAAAAATATGAGCTTTTTATTAATGTTAAGCATTTAATGATAGCATAAAAATTTCCAGGATTATGAACAAAATATATGTTGCGATTTGGTCATATTTAGGTTGAATATTGGTCCATTTGCAGCACATGTGCTGCATTGCATTTTTATGCAAATTAAGCCATTTTAATAGCCACAATGTATATGAAACTGCTGGACGGTGTTTATTGAGGATTTTATTCAAAAAAAATTATCTAATTAATAAAATATGACCTATTAATGCATTGTCCACGGAAAGCCTGTGGAGGCCCCGTCAAATAAGTTACAGGTGGGCATGCACCAATAGTGGTGAAACTCACCAAAATCCAACTCGAAATTCCAACGTCAGAAAGTGACATCTGTAACTTATTTGACAGGGCCTGTACAGGCTTTCCGTGGACAGTGCATATTTTTTGGGGGAAATTAATAGGCTGTTCGTGGTCATATAGGTGGTAAGGGGGATGAATAGGCTGTTTTTGGTCATATAGGAGGTAAGGGGGATGAATAGGCTGTTCTTGGTCATATAGGAGGTAAGGGGGATGAATAGGCTGTTTTTGGTCATATAGGAGGTAAGGGGGATGAATAGGCTGTTTTTGGTCATATAGGAGGTAAGGGGGATGAATAGGCTGTTCTTGGTCATATAGGAGGTAAGGGGGATGAATAGGCTGTTTGTGGTCATATAGGAGGTAAGGGGGATGAATAGGCTGTTTGTGGTCATATAGGAGGTAAGGGGGATGAATAGGCTGTTTGTGGCAAGCAATGTGCCATCCTGTGGCCGAGTACCAAATTACATCAAAACCCATTCAAACGGATGGTGACTTTATCGAGGTCCCGCAGGGACCCTGGGGGCCCCAGGACCGAGCGGACACCTCTGGCAGGACCCGTCGGTCCTCCCCTTGGCGCCCAGGCGGTTTTCGGGGGCGGGAAAAATCATCTAGGGGGTGGGGCGCAGCTTTGACATTTACCACCTATGAAGCTGCCCGTTGCCAGCCTATTAAGCGGCCGGTGGATTTGATGCCCTAACACCTTAAAGGGAAGTGTGAAATATTGAATATTGCGGATTTTTTTGCTTTTCGCACCATAGACAAAGGGCGTCCCAAATAGCTGCGGAACGAAGGTTTCAGCGTAATATCTCATCCAGAAGCCGAGATCCAGTGACAGTGACACTTGTAACTTATTTGACGGGGCCTACACAGGCTTTCCGTGGACATTGCATTTTTTTGCAAATTAAGCCATTTTACGAGCTCGGATGTACATGAAACTGCCAGAGGGTGTTTCCTGAGCACTGTACTGTAGGTATTATGCAATAAAATAATCGTATTAATAAAATATGACTTATTAATGCATTCCTACATCAGAAAGTGACACCTGTAACTTATTTGACGGGGCCTACACAGGCTTTCCGTGGACATTGCATTTTTTTGCAAATTAAGCCATTTTACGAGCTCGGATGCACATGAAACTGCCGGAGGGTGTTTCCTGAGTACTGTACTGTAGATATTAAGCAATGAAATCATAAAAATATGAATAATAAATAAAATATGACCTATTAATGCATTGTCCACGGAAAGCTTGTGGAGGCCCCGTCAAATAAGTTACGGGAGGCCGAAAAAGACCCCCTTGACCGCTCACCACCTATGAATTTTCCATTGAATAAGTTGCCAGTGGGACGTCGGAAACTCAGGGGTCACGAAGGTCGCAGGGCCCCGAGATTCATCACGGGGGACCGTCAGGGCCCCGCGACACGGGTCCTGGAGTTTCGTGGCCCCAGATGCTTCCCGAGCCAATAAAGCACCGAGAAAGTAGCTGCTGCACAGGCCCTCCAACACAGAGGTCTATGTAAGACAGAAAGTTGTATGGAGAGCAATGAAATATATTTTTTGGCGGCCCCCGAACTAGCACTCTCGGTATGTCGTCGAGGGCCAAGTGACGCAACTTCCTGCAAAATTTGAGGCCCCTCGGGGCCCCGGGGGCCGAACGGGAGCCGCTGACACGTGCAACTTATCTCATTCATTTTCATAGGTGTTTGTTGGACAGCGGAGAGAAAGGTCCGATCGGCCCGAAATGGACATATACGTCACGTCACGGTCCCCCGGGACAGCCTCCGGGGTTCCGTGTCCGCATCTGCCCGAATGGCCGAAAAAGACCCCCTTGACCACTCACCACCTATGAATTTTCCATTGAATAAGTTGCCAGTGGGACGTCGGAAACTCAGGGGTCACGAAGGTCGCAGGGCCCCGAGATTCATCACGGGGGACCGTCAGGGCCCCCCGACACGGGTCCTGGAGTTTCGTGGCCCCAGATGCTTCCCGAGCCAATAAAGCACCGAGAAAGTAGCTGCTGCACAGGCCCTTCCAACACATAGGTCTATGTAAGACAGAAAGTTGTATGGAGAGCAATGAAATATATTTTTTGGCGGCCCCCGACCTAGCCCTCTCGGTATGTCGTCGAGGGCCAAGTGACGCAACTTCCTGATTAATTTGAGGCCCCTCGGGCCCCCGGGGGCCGAACGGGAGCCGCTGACACGTGCAACTTATCTCATTCATTTTCATAGGTGTTTGTTGGACAGCGGAGAGAAAGGTCCGATCGGCCCGAAATTGACATATACGTCACGTCACGGTCCCCCGGGACAGCCTCCGGGGTTCCGTGTCCGCATCTGCCCGAATGGCCGAAAAAGACCCGCTTGACCACTCACCACCTATGAATTTTCCATTGAATAAGTTGCCAGTGGCACGTCGGAAACTCAGGGGTCACGAAGGTCGCAGGGCCCCGAGATTCATCACGGGGGACCGTCAGGGCCCCCCGACACGGGTCCTGGAGTTTCGTGGCCCCAGATGCTTCCCGAGCCAATAAAGCACCGAGAAAGTAGCTGCTGCACAGGCCCTTCCAACACAGAGGTCTATGTAAGACAGAAAGTTGTATGGAGAGCAATGAAATATATTTTTTGGCGGCCCCCGACCTAGCCCTCTCGGTATGTCGTCGAGGGCCAAGTGACGCAACTTCCTGAGAAATTTGAGGCCCCTCGGGCCCCCGGGGGCCGAACGGGAGCCGCTGACACGTGCAACTTATTCCATTGTGAAGGCACCCGTCAAATAAGTTGCAAGTGGGCAGTTCCTGTATGACTCGGCAAAATCACAGGAAGTGCCCACGTGCAACTTATTTGACGGGGCCTAAACATGCTTTCCGTGGACAGTGCGTTTTTATGCCAAATAAGCCATTTTACGAGCTCCAATGTACATGAAACAGATTGACGGTGTATCCTGAGCACTGTACTGTCGGTATCACGCAATAAAATCATCTTATTTATAAATATGACCTATTAATGCATTGTCCACGGAACACTTATTTAGGTCGCGTCAAATAAGTTGCAAGTGGGCAGTTCCTGTATGACTCGGCAAAATCACAGGAAGTGCCCACGTGCAACTTATTTGACGGGGCCTAAACATGCTTTCCGTGGACAGTGCGTTTTTATGCCAAATAAGCCATTTTACGAGCTCCAATGTACACGAATCAGATTGACGGTGTTTCCTGAGCACTGTACTGTCGGTATCACGCAATAAAATCATCTTATTTATAAAATATGACCTATTAATGCATTGTCCACGGAACACTTATTTAGGTCGCGTCAAATAAGTTGCAAGTGGGCAGTTCCTGTATGACTCGGCAAAATCACAGGAAGTGCCCACGTGCAGCTTATTTGACGGGGCCTACACAGGCTTTCCGTGGACAGTGCATTTTTATGCAAATTAAGCCATTTTACGAGCTCGGATGCACATGAAACTGCCGGAGGGTGTTTCCTGAGTACTGTACTGTAGATATTAAGCAATGAAATCATAAAAATATGAATAATAAATAAAATATGACCTATTAATGCATTGTCCACGGAAAGCTTGTGGAGGCCCCGTCAAATAAGTTACGGGAGGCCGAAAAAGACCCCCTTGACCACTCACCACCTATGAATTTTCCATTGAATAAGTTGCCAGTGGGACGTCGGAAACTCAGGGGTCACGAAGGTCGCAGGGCCCCGAGATTCATCACGGGGGACCGTCAGGGCCCCCCGACACGGGTCCTGGAGTTTCGTGGCCCCAGATGCTTCCCGAGCCAATAAAGCACCGAGAAAGTAGCTGCTGCACAGGCCCTCCAACACAGAGGTCTATGTAAGACAGAAAGTTGTATGGAGCGCAATGAAATATATTTTTTGGCGGCCCCCGACCTAGCCCTCTCGGTATGTCGTCGAGGGCCAAGTGACGCAACTTCCTGCAAAATTTGAGGCCCCTCGGGGCCCCGGGGGCCGAACGGGAGCCGCTGACACGTGCAACTTATCTCATTCATTTTCATAGGTGTTTGTTGGACAGCGGAGAGAAAGGTCCGATCGGCCCGAAATGGACATATACGTCACGTCACGGTCCCCCGGGACAGCCTCCGGGGTTCCGTGTCCGCATCTGCCCGAATGGCCGAAAAAGACCCCCATGACCACTCACCACCTATGAATTTTCCATTGAATAAGTTGCCAGTGGCACGTCGGAAACTCAGGGGTCACGAAGGTCGCAGGGCCCCGAGATTCATCACGGGGGACCGTCAGGGCCCCCCGACACGGGTCCTGGAGTTTCGTGGCCCCAGATGCTTCCCGAGACAATAAAGCACAGAGAAAGTAGCTGCTGCACAGGCCCTTCCAACACATAGGTCTATGTAAGACAGAAAGTTGTATGGAGAGCAATGAAATATATTTTTTGGCGGCCCCCGACCTAGCCCTCTCGGTATGTCGTCGAGGGCCAAGTGACGCAACTTCCTGATTAATCTGAGGCCCCTCGGGCCCCCGGGGGCCGAACGGGAGCCGCTGACACGTGCAACTTATCTCATTCATTTTCATAGGTGTTTGTTGGACAGCGGAGAGAAAGGTCCGATCGGCCCGAAATTGACATATACGTCACGTCACGGTCCCCCGGGACAGCCTCCGGGGTTCCGTGTCCGCATCTGCCCGAATGGCCGAAAAAGACCCCCTTGACCGCTCACCACCTATGAATTTTCCATTGAATAAGTTGCCAGTGGCACGTCGGAAACTCAGGGGTCACGAAGGTCGCAGGGCCCCGAGATTCATCACGGGGGACCGTCAGGGCCCCCCGACACGGGTCCTGGAGTTTCGTGGCCCCAGATGCTTCCCGAGCCAATAAAGCA
The DNA here is from genome assembly GCF_936440315.1 of Barbus barbus. Classification (NCBI taxonomy): domain Eukaryota; kingdom Metazoa; phylum Chordata; class Actinopteri; order Cypriniformes; family Cyprinidae; genus Barbus; species Barbus barbus. Next base: position 45,983,937 of record NC_136731.1, read on the forward strand.
CCGAGAAAGTAGCTGCTGCACAGGCCCTTCCAACACAGAGGTCTATGTAAGACAGAAAGTTGTATGGAGAGCAATGAAATATATTTTTTGGCGGCCCCCGACCTAGCCCTCTCGGTATGTCGTCGAGGGCCAAGTGACGCAACTTCCTGAGAAATTTGAGGCCCCTCGGGCCCCCGGGGGCCGAACGGGGGCCGCTGACACGTGCAACTTATTCCATTGTGAAGGCACCCGTCAAATAAGTTGCAAGTGGGCAGTTCCTGTATGACTCGGCAAAATCACAGGAAGTGCCCGCGTGCAACTTATTTGACGGGGCCTAAACATGCTTTCCGTGGACAGTGCGTTTTTATGCCAAATAAGCCATTTTACGAGCTCCAATGTACATGAAACAGATTGACGGTGTTTCCTGAGCACTGTACTGTCGGTATCACGCAATAAAATCATCTTATTTATAAATATGACCTATTAATGCATTGTCCACGGAACACTTATTTAGGTCGCGTCAAATAAGTTGCAAGTGGGCAGTTCCTGTATGACTCGGCAAAATCACAGGAAGTGCCCACGTGCAACTTATTTGACGGGGCCTAAACATGCTTTCCGTGGACAGTGCACTTTTATGCAAATTAAGCCATTTTAATAGCTCCAATGTACATGAAACTACTTGACGGTGTTTCCTGAGCACTGTACTGTAGGTATTATGCAATAAAATAATCTTATTAATAAAATATGACTTATTAATGCATTGTCCACGGAAAGCCTGTGGAGGCCCCGTCAAATAAGTTACAGGTGTCACTTTCTTATGTTGGAATACATTAATAAGTCATATTTTATTATTTTATTGCATATCTGGTATTAAAAAATATGAGCTTTTTATTAATGTTAAGCATTTAATTATAGCATAAAAATTTCCAGGATTATGAACAAAATATATGTTGCGATTTGGTCATATTTAGGTTGAATATTGGTCCATTTGCAGCACATGTGCTGCATTGCATTTTTATGCAAATTAAGCCATTTTAATAGCAACAATGTACATGAAACTGTTGTACGGTGTTTACTGAGCACAGTACTTTAGATTTTATGCAAAAAAATATTCTTATTAATAAAATATGACCTATTAATGCATTGTCCACGGAAAGCCTGTGGAGGCCCCGTCAAATAAGTTACAGGTGTCACTTTCTTAGAAAGTGACACCGGTAACTTATTTGAAGGGGCCTATGCAGGCTTTCCGTGGACAGTTTATTTTTATGCAAATTAAGCCATTTTAATAGCTCCAATGTACATGAAACTACTTGACGGTGTTTCCTGAGCACTGTACTTTAGATTTTATGCAAAAAATGTTCTTATTAATAAAATATGACCTATTAATGCATTGTCCACGGAAAGCCTGTGGAGGCTCCGTCAAATAAGTTACAGGTGGGCAGTTCCTGTATGACTCGGCAAAATCACAGGAAGTGCCCACGTGCAACTTATTTGACGGGGCCTAAACATGCTTTCCGTGGACAGTGCGTTTTTATGCCAAATAAGCCATTTTACGAGCTCCAATGTACACGAATCAGATTGACGGTGTTTCCTGAGCACTGTACTGTCGGTATCACGCAATAAAATCATCTTATTTATAAAATATGACCTATTAATGCATTGTCCACGGAACACTTATTTAGGTCGCGTCAAATAAGTTGCAAGTGGGCAGTTCCTGTATGACTCGGCAAAATCACAGGAAGTGCCCACGTGCAGCTTATTTGACGGGGCCTACACAGGCTTTCCGTGGACAGTGCATTTTTATGCAAATTAAGCCATTTTACGAGCTCGGATGCACATGAAACTGCCGGAGGGTGTTTCCTGAGTACTGTACTGTAGATATTAAGCAATGAAATCATAAAAATATGAATAATAAATAAAATATGACCTATTAATGCATTGTCCACGGAAAGCTTGTGGAGGCCCCGTCAAATAAGTTACGGGAGGCCGAAAAAGACCCCCTTGACCGCTCACCACCTATGAATTTTCCATTGAATAAGTTGCCAGTGGGACGTCGGAAACTCAGGGGTCACGAAGGTCGCAGGGCCCCGAGATTCATCACGGGGGACCGTCAGGGCCCCCCGACACGGGTCCTGGAGTTTCGTGGCCCCAGATGCTTCCCGAGCCAATAAAGCACCGAGAAAGTAGCTGCTGCACAGGCCCTCCAACACAGAGGTCTATGTAAGACAGAAAGTTGTATGGAGCGCAATGAAATATATTTTTTGGCGGCCCCCGACCTAGCCCTCTCGGTATGTCGTCGAGGGCCAAGTGACGCAACTTCCTGCAAAATTTGAGGCCCCTCGGGGCCCCGGGGGCCGAACGGGAGCCGCTGACACGTGCAACTTATCTCATTCATTTTCATAGGTGTTTGTTGGACAGCGGAGAGAAAGGTCCGATCGGCCCGAAATGGACATATACGTCACGTCACGGTCCCCCGGGACAGCCTCCGGGGTTCCGTGTCCGCATCTGCCCGAATGGCCGAAAAAGACCCCCTTGACCACTCACCACCTATGAATTTTCCATTGAATAAGTTGCCAGTGGGACGTCGGAAACTCAGGGGTCACGAAGGTCGCAGGGCCCCGAGATTCATCACGGGGGACCGTCAGGGCCCCCCGACACGGGTCCTGGAGTTTCGTGGCCCCAGATGCTTCCCGAGCCAATAAAGCACCGAGAAAGTAGCTGCTGCACAGGCCCTTCCAACACATAGGTCTATGTAAGACAGAAAGTTGTATGGAGAGCAATGAAATATATTTTTTGGCGGCCCCCGACCTAGCCCTCTCGGTATGTCGTCGAGGGCCAAGTGACGCAACTTCCTGATTAATTTGAGGCCCCTCGGGCCCCCGGGGGCCGAACGGGAGCCGCTGACACGTGCAACTTATCTCATTCATTTTCATAGGTGTTTGTTGGACAGCGGAGAGAAAGGTCCGATCGGCCCGAAATGGACATATACGTCACGTCACGGTCCCCCGGGACAGCCTCCGGGGTTCCGTGTCCGCATCTGCCCGAATGGCCGAAAAAGACCCGCTTGACCACTCACCACCTATGAATTTTCCATTGAATAAGTTGCCAGTGGCACGTCGGAAACTCAGGGGTCACGAAGGTCGCAGGGCCCCGAGATTCATCACGGGGGACCGTCAGGGCCCCCCGACACGGGTCCTGGAGTTTCGTGGCCCCAGATGCTTCCCGAGCCAATAAAGCACCGAGAAAGTAGCTGCTGCACAGGCCCTTCCAACACAGAGGTCTATGTAAGACAGAAAGTTGTATGGAGAGCAATGAAATATATTTTTTGGCGGCCCCCGACCTAGCCCTCTCGGTATGTCGTCGAGGGCCAAGTGACGCAACTTCCTGAGAAATTTGAGGCCCCTCGGGCCCCCGGGGGCCGAACGGGAGCCGCTGACACGTGCAACTTATCTCATTCATTTTCATAGGTGTTTGTTGGACAGCGGAGAGAAAGGTCCGATCGGCCCGAAATTGACATATACGTCACGTCACGGTCCCCCGGGACAGCCTCCGGGGTTCCGTGTCCGCATCTGCCCGAATGGCCGAAAAAGACCCCCTTGACCACTCACCACCTATGAATTTTCCATTGAATAAGTTGCCAGTGGCACGTCGGAAACTCAGGGGTCACGAAGGTCGCAGGGCCCCGAGATTCATCACGGGGGACCGTCAGGGCCCCCCGACACGGGTCCTGGAGTTTCGTGGCCCCAGATGCTTCCCGAGCCAATAAAGCACCGAGAAAGTAGCTGCTGCACAGGCCCTTCCAACACAGAGGTCTATGTAAGACAGAAAGTTGTATGGAGAGCAATGAAATATATTTTTTGGCGGCCCCCGACCTAGCCCTCTCGGTGTGTCGTCGAGGGCCAAGTGACGCAACTTCCTGAGAAATTTGAGGCCCCTCGGGCCCCCGGGGGCCGAACGGGAGCCGCTGACACGTGCAACTTATTCCATTGTGAAGGCACCCGTCAAATAAGTTGCAAGTGGGCAGTTCCTGTATGACTCGGCAAAATCACAGGAAGTGCCCACGTGCAACTTATTTGACGGGGCCTAAACATGCTTTCCGTGGACAGTGCGTTTTTATGCCAAATAAGCCATTTTACGAGCTCCAATGTACATGAAACAGATTGACGGTGTTTCCTGAGCACTGTACGGTCGGTATCACGCAATAAAATCATCTTATTTATAAATATGACCTATTAATGCATTGTCCACGGAACACTTATTTAGGTCGCGTCAAATAAGTTGCAAGTGGGCAGTTCCTGTATGACTCGGCAAAATCACAGGAAGTGCCCACGTGCAACTTATTTGACGGGGCCTAAACATGCTTTCCGTGGACAGTGCACTTTTATGCAAATTTAGCCATTTTAATAGCTAAAATGTACATGAAACTGTTGTACGGTGTTTACTGAGCACTGTACTTTAGATTTTATGCAAAAAAAAAATCTTATTAATAAAATATGACCTATTAATGCATTGTCCACGGAAAGCCTGTGGAGGCCCCGTCAAATAAGTTACGGGTGTCACTTTCTTAGAAAGTGACACCCGTAACTTATTTGACGGGGCCTATGCAGGCTTTCCGTGGACAGTTTATTTTTATGCAAATTAAGCCATTTTAATAGCTCCAATGTACATGAAACTACTTGACGGTGTTTCCTGAGCACTGTACTGTAGGTATTATGCAATAAAATAATTTTATTAATAAAATATGACTTATTAATGCATTATCCACGGAAAGCCTGCGGAGGCCCCGTCAAATAAGTTACAGGTGTCACTTTCTTATGTTGGAATGCATTAATAAGTCATATTTTATTATTTTATTGCATATCTGGTATTAAAAAATATGAGCTTTTTATTAATGCTAAGCATTTAATGATAGCATAAAAATTTCCAGGATTATGAACAAAATATATGTTGCGATTTGGTCATATTTAGGTTGAATATTGGTCCATTTGCAGCACATGTGCTGCGTTGCACTTTTATGCAAATTAAGCCATTTTAATAGCCAAAATGTACATGAAACTGTTGTACGGTGTTTACTGAGCACTGTACTTTAGATTTTATGCAAAAAAAATTCTTATTAATAAAATATGACCTATTAATGCATTGTCCACGGAAAGCCTGTGGAGGCCCCGTCAAATAAGTTACAGGTGTCACTTTCTTATGTTGGAATGCATTAATAAGTCATATTTTATTATTTTATTGCATATCTGGTATTACAAAATATAAGCTTTTTATTAATGTTAAGCATTTAATGATAGCATAAAAATTTCAAGGATTATGAACAAAATATATGTTGCGATTTGGTCATATTTAGGTTGAATATTGGTCCATTTGCAGCACATGTGCTGCGTTGCATTTTTATGCAAATTAAGCCATTTTAATAGCTGCAATGTACATGAAACTACTTGACGGTGTTTCCTGAGCACTGTACTGTAGGTATTATGCAATACAATAATTTTATTAATAAAATATAACTTATTAATGCATTCCAACATCATAAAGTGACACCTGTAACTTATTTGACGGGTCCTGTGCAGGCTTTCCGTGGACAGTGCACTTTTATGCAAATTAATCCATTTTAATAGCTAAAATGTACATGAAACTGTTGTACGGTGTTTACTGAGCACTGTACTTTAGATTTTCTGCAAAAAAATATTCTTATTAATAAAATATGACCTATTAATGCATTGTCCACGGAAAGCCTGTGGAGGCCCCGTCAAATAAGTTACAGGTGTCACTTTCTTAGAAAGTGACACCGGTAACTTATTTGACGGGGCCTATGCAGGCTTTCCGTGGACAGTTTATTTTTATGCAAATTAAGCCATTTTAATAGCCCCAATTTACATGAAACTACTTGACGGTGTTTCCTGAGCACTGCACTGTAGGTATTATGCAATAAAATAATCTTATTAATAAAATATGACTTATTAATGCATTGTCCACGGAAAGCCTGTGGAGGCCCCGTCAAATAAGTTACAGGTGTCACTTTCTTATGTTGGAATGCATTAATAAGTCATATTTTATTATTTTATTGCATATCTGGTATTAAAAAATAGGAGCTTTTTATTAATGTTAAGCATTTAATGATAGCATAAAAATTTCCAGGATTATGAACAAAATATATGTTGCGATTTGGTCATATTTAGGTTGAATATTGGTCCATTTGCAGCACATGTGCTGCGTTGCATTTTTATCCAAATTAAGCCATTTTAATAGCAACAATGTACATGAAACTGTTGTACGGTGTTTACTGAGCACAGTACTTTAGATTTTATGCAAAAAAATATTCTTATTAATAAAATATGACCTATTAATGCATTGTCCACGGAAAGCCTGTGGAGGCCCCGTCAAATAAGTTACAGGTGTCACTTTCTTAGAAAGTGACACCGGTAACTTATTTGACGGGGCCTATGCAGGCTTTCCGTGGACAGTTTATTTTTATGCAAATTAAGCCATTTTAATAGCTCCAATGTACATGAAACTACTTGACGGTGTTTCCTGAGCACTGTACTGTAGGTATTATGCAATAAAATAATTTTATTAATAAAATATGACTTATTAATGCATTCCAACATCAGAAAGTGACACCTGTAACTTATTTGACGGGGCCTGTGCAGGCTTTCCGTGGACAGTGCACTTTTATGCAAATTAATCCATTTTAATAGCTAAAATGTACATGAAACTGTTGTACGGTGTTTACCGAGCACTGTACTTTAGATTTTATGCAAAAAAAATTCTTATTAATAAAATATGACCTATTAATGCATTGTCCACGGAACACTTATTTAGGTCGCGTCAAATAAGTTACAGGTGGGCAGTTCCTGTATGACTCGGCAAAATCACAGGAAGTGCCCACGTGCAACTTATTTGACGGGGCCTAAACATGCTTTCCGTGGACAGTGCGTTTTTATGCCAAATAAGCCATTTTACGAGCTCCAATGTACACGAATCAGATTGACGGTGTTTCCTGAGCACTGCACTGTCGGTATCACGCAATAAAATGATCTTATTTATAAAATATGACCTATTAATGCATTGTCCACGGAACACTTATTTAGGTCGCGTCAAATAAGTTGCAAGTGGGCAGTTCCTGTATGACTCTGCAAAATCACAGGAAGTGCCCACGTGCAACTTATTTGACGGGGCCTAAACATGCTTTCCGTGGACAGTGCATTTTTATGCAAATTAAACCATTTTACGAGCTCGGATGCACATGAAACTGCCGGAGGGTGTTTCCTGAGTACTGTACTGTAGATATTAAGGAATGAAATCATAAAAATATGAATAATAAATGAAATATGACCTATTAATGCATTGTCCACGGAAAGCTTGTGGAGGCCCCGTCAAATAAGTTACGGGAGGCCGAAAAAGACCCCCTTGACCGCTCACCACCTATGAATTTTCCATTGAATAAGTTGCCAGTGGGACATCGGAAACTCAGGGGTCACGAAGGTCGCAGGGCCCCGAGATTCATCACGGGGGACCGCCAGGGCCCCCCGACACGGGTCCTGGAGTTTCGTGGCCCCAGATGCTTCCCGAGCCAATAAAGCACCGAGAAAGTAGCTGCTGCACAGGCCCTCCAACACAGAGGTCTATGTAAGACAGAAAGTTGTATGGAGAGCAATGAAATATATTTTTTGGCGGCCCCCGACCTAGCCCTCTCGGTATGTCGTCGAGGGCCAAGTGACGCAACTTCCTGCAAAATTTGAGGCCCCTCGGGGCCCCGGGGGCCGAACGGGAGCCGCTGACACGTGCAACTTATCTCATTCATTTTCATAGGTGTTTGTTGGACAAGCGGAGAGAAAGGTCCGATCGGCCCGAAATGGACATATACGTCACGTCACGGTCCCCCGGGACAGCCTCCGGGGTTCCGTGTCCGCATCTACCCGAATGGCCGAAAAAGACCCCCTTGACCTCTCACCACCTATGAATTTTCCATTGAATAAGTTGCCAGTGGGACGTCGGAAACTCAGGGGTCACGAAGGTCGCAGGGCCCCGAGATTCATCACGGGGGACCGTCAGGGCCCCCCGACACGGGTCCTGGAGTTTCGTGGCCCCAGATGCTTCCCGAGCCAATAAAGCACCGAGAAAGTAGCTGCTGCACAGGCCCTCCAACACAGAGGTCTATATAAGACAGAAAGTTGTATGGAGAGCAATGAAATATATTTTTTGGAGGCCCCCGACCTAGCCCTCTCGGTATGTCGTCGAGGGCCAAGTGACGCAACTTCCTGATTAATTTGAGGCCCCTCGGGCCCCCGGGGGCCGAACGGGAGCCGCTGACACGTGCAACTTATCTCATTCATTTTCATAGGTGTTTGTTGGACAGCGGAGAGAAAGGTCCGATCGGCCCGAAATTGACATATACGTCACGTCACGGTCCCCCGGGACAGCCTCCGGGGTTCCGTGTCCGCATCTGCCCGAATGGCCGAAAAAGACCCCCTTGACCACTCACCACCTATGAATTTTCCATTGAATAAGTTGCCAGTGGCACGTCGGAAACTCAGGGGTCACGAAGGTCGCAGGGCCCCGAGATTCATCACGGGGGACCGTCAGGGCCCCCCGACACGGGTCCTGGAGTTTCGTGGCCCCAGATGCTTCCCGAGCCAATAAAGCACCGAGAAAGTAGCTGCTGCACAGGCCCTTCCAACACAGAGGTCTATGTAAGACAGAAAGTTGTATGGAGAGCAATGAAATATATTTTTTGGCGGCCCCCGACCTAGCCCTCTCGGTGTGTCGTCGAGGGCCAAGTGACGCAACTTCCTGAGAAATTTGAGGCCCCTCGGGCCCCCGGGGGCCGAACGGGGGCCGCTGACACGTGCAACTTATTCCATTGTGAAGGCACCCGTCAAATAAGTTGCAAGTGGGCAGTTCCTGTATGACTCGGCAAAATCACAGGAAGTGCCCGCGTGCAACTTATTTGACGGGGCCTAAACATGCTTTCCGTGGACAGTGCGTTTTTATGCCAAATAAGCCATTTTACGAGCTCCAATGTACATGAAACAGATTGACGGTGTTTCCTGAGCACTGTACTGTCGGTATCACGCAATAAAATCATCTTATTTATAAATATGACCAATTAATGCATTGTCCACGGAACACTTATTTAGGTCGCGTCAAATAAGTTGCAAGTGGGCAGTTCCTGTATGACTCGGCAAAATCACAGGAAGTGCCCACGTGCAACTTATTTGACGGGGCCTAAACATGCTTTCCGTGGACAGTGCACTTTTATGCAAATTAAGCCATTTTAATAGCTCCAATGTACATGAAACTACTTGACGGTGTTTCCTGAGCACTGTACTGTAGGTATTATGCAATAAAATAATCTTATTAATAAAATATGACTTATTAATGCATTGTCCACGGAAAGCCTGTGGAGGCCCCGTCAAATAAGTTACAGGTGTCACTTTCTTATGTTGGAATACATTAATAAGTCATATTTTATTATTTTATTGCATATCTGGTATTAAAAAATATGAGCTTTTTATCAATGTTAAGCATTTAATTATAGCATAAAAATTTCCAGGATTATGAACAAAATATATGTTGCGATTTGGTCATATTTAGGTTGAATATTGGTCCATTTGCAGCACATGTGCTGCATTGCATTTTTATGCAAATTAAGCCATTTTAATAGCAACAATGTACATGAAACTGTTGTACGGTGTTTACTGAGCACAGTACTTTAGATTTTATGCAAAAAAATATTCTTATTAATAAAATATGACCTATTAATGCATTGTCCACGGAAAGCCTGTGGAGGCCCCGTCAAATAAGTTACAGGTGTCACTTTCTTAGAAAGTGACACCGGTAACTTATTTGACGGGGCCTATGCAGGCTTTCCGTGGACAGTTTATTTTTATGCAAATTAAGCCATTTTAATAGCTCCAATGTACATGAAACTACTTGACGGTGTTTCCTGAGCACTGTACTTTAGATTTTATGCAAAAAATGTTCTTATTAATAAAATATGACCTATTAATGCATTGTCCACGGAAAGCCTGTGGAGGCTCCGTCAAATAAGTTACAGGTGGGCAGTTCCTGTATGACTCGGCAAAATCACAGGAAGTGCCCACGTGCAACTTATTTGACGGGGCCTAAACATGCTTTCCGTGGACAGTGCGTTTTTATGCCAAATAAGCCATTTTACGAGCTCCAATGTACACGAATCAGATTGACGGTGTTTCCTGAGCACTGTACTGTCGGTATCACGCAATAAAATCATCTTATTTATAAAATATGACCTATTAATGCATTGTCCACGGAACACTTATTTAGGTCGCGTCAAATAAGTTGCAAGTGGGCAGTTCCTGTATGACTCGGCAAAATCACAGGAAGTGCCCACGTGCAGCTTATTTGACGGGGCCTACACAGGCTTTCCGTGGACAGTGCATTTTTATGCAAATTAAGCCATTTTACGAGCTCGGATGCACATGAAACTGCCGGAGGGTGTTTCCTGAGTACTGTACTGTAGATATTAAGCAATGAAATCATAAAAATATGAATAATAAATAAAATATGACCTATTAATGCATTGTCCACGGAAAGCTTGTGGAGGCCCCGTCAAATAAGTTACGGGAGGCCGAAAAAGACCCCCTTGACCACTCACCACCTATGAATTTTCCATTGAATAAGTTGCCAGTGGGACGTCGGAAACTCAGGGGTCACGAAGGTCGCAGGGCCCCGAGATTCATCACGGGGGACCGTCAGGGCCCCCCGACACGGGTCCTGGAGTTTCGTGGCCCCAGATGCTTCCCGAGCCAATAAAGCACCGAGAAAGTAGCTGCTGCACAGGCCCTCCAACACAGAGGTCTATGTAAGACAGAAAGTTGTATGGAGCGCAATGAAATATATTTTTTGGCGGCCCCCGACCTAGCCCTCTCGGTATGTCGTCGAGGGCCAAGTGACGCAACTTCCTGCAAAATTTGAGGCCCCTCGGGGCCCCGGGGGCCGAACGGGAGCCGCTGACACGTGCAACTTATCTCATTCATTTTCATAGGTGTTTGTTGGACAGCGGAGAGAAAGGTCCGATCGGCCCGAAATGGACATATACGTCACGTCACGGTCCCCCGGGACAGCCTCCGGGGTTCCGTGTCCGCATCTGCCCGAATGGCCGAAAAAGACCCCCATGACCACTCACCACCTATGAATTTTCCATTGAATAAGTTGCCAGTGGCACGTCGGAAACTCAGGGGTCACGAAGGTCGCAGGGCCCCGAGATTCATCACGGGGGACCGTCAGGGCCCCCCGACACGGGTCCTGGAGTTTCGTGGCCCCAGATGCTTCCCGAGACAATAAAGCACAGAGAAAGTAGCTGCTGCACAGGCCCTTCCAACACATAGGTCTATGTAAGACAGAAAGTTGTATGGAGAGCAATGAAATATATTTTTTGGCGGCCCCCGACCTAGCCCTCTCGGTATGTCGTCGAGGGCCAAGTGACGCAACTTCCTGATTAATCTGAGGCCCCTCGGGCCCCCGGGGGCCGAACGGGAGCCGCTGACACGTGCAACTTATCTCATTCATTTTCATAGGTGTTTGTTGGACAGCGGAGAGAAAGGTCCGATCGGCCCGAAATTGACATATACGTCACGTCACGGTCCCCCGGGACAGCCTCCGGGGTTCCGTGTCCGCATCTGCCCGAATGGCCGAAAAAGACCCCCTTGACCGCTCACCACCTATGAATTTTCCATTGAATAAGTTGCCAGTGGCACGTCGGAAACTCAGGGGTCACGAAGGTCGCAGGGCCCCGAGATTCATCACGGGGGACCGTCAGGGCCCCCCGACACGGGTCCTGGAGTTTCGTGGCCCCAGATGCTTCCCGAGCCAATAAAGCACCGAGAAAGTAGCTGCTGCACAGGCCCTTCCAACACAGAGGTCTATGTAAGACAGAAAGTTGTATGGAGAGCAATGAAATATATTTTTTGGCGGCCCCCGACCTAGCCCTCTCGGTATGTCGTCGAGGGCCAAGTGACGCAACTTCCTGAGAAATTTGAGGCCCCTCGGGCCCCCGGGGGCCGAACGGGGGCCGCTGACACGTGCAACTTATTCCATTGTGAAGGCACCCGTCAAATAAGTTGCAAGTGGGCAGTTCCTGTATGACTCGGCAAAATCACAGGAAGTGCCCGCGTGCAACTTATTTGACGGGGCCTAAACATGCTTTCCGTGGACAGTGCGTTTTTATGCCAAATAAGCCATTTTACGAGCTCCAATGTACATGAAACAGATTGACGGTGTTTCCTGAGCACTGTACTGTCGGTATCACGCAATAAAATCATCTTATTTATAAATATGACCTATTAATGCATTGTCCACGGAACACTTATTTAGGTCGCGTCAAATAAGTTGCAAGTGGGCAGTTCCTGTATGACTCGGCAAAATCACAGGAAGTGCCCACGTGCAACTTATTTGACGGGGCCTAAACATGCTTTCCGTGGACAGTGCACTTTTATGCAAATTAAGCCATTTTAATAGCTCCAATGTACATGAAACTACTTGACGGTGTTTCCTGAGCACTGTACTGTAGGTATTATGCAATAAAATAATCTTATTAATAAAATATGACTTATTAATGCATTGTCCACGGAAAGCCTGTGGAGGCCCCGTCAAATAAGTTACAGGTGTCACTTTCTTATGTTGGAATACATTAATAAGTCATATTTTATTATTTTATTGCATATCTGGTATTAAAAAATATGAGCTTTTTATTAATGTTAAGCATTTAATTATAGCATAAAAATTTCCAGGATTATGAACAAAATATATGTTGCGATTTGGTCATATTTAGGTTGAATATTGGTCCATTTGCAGCACATGTGCTGCATTGCATTTTTATGCAAATTAAGCCATTTTAATAGCAACAATGTACATGAAACTGTTGTACGGTGTTTACTGAGCACAGTACTTTAGATTTTATGCAAAAAAATATTCTTATTAATAAAATATGACCTATTAATGCATTGTCCACGGAAAGCCTGTGGAGGCCCCGTCAAATAAGTTACAGGTGTCACTTTCTTAGAAAGTGACACCGGTAACTTATTTGAAGGGGCCTATGCAGGCTTTCCGTGGACAGTTTATTTTTATGCAAATTAAGCCATTTTAATAGCTCCAATGTACATGAAACTACTTGACGGTGTTTCCTGAGCACTGTACTTTAGATTTTATGCAAAAAATGTTCTTATTAATAAAATATGACCTATTAATGCATTGTCCACGGAAAGCCTGTGGAGGCTCCGTCAAATAAGTTACAGGTGGGCAGTTCCTGTATGACTCGGCAAAATCACAGGAAGTGCCCACGTGCAACTTATTTGACGGGGCCTAAACATGCTTTCCGTGGACAGTGCGTTTTTATGCCAAATAAGCCATTTTACGAGCTCCAATGTACACGAATCAGATTGACGGTGTTTCCTGAGCACTGTACTGTCGGTATCACGCAATAAAATCATCTTATTTATAAAATATGACCTATTAATGCATTGTCCACGGAACACTTATTTAGGTCGCGTCAAATAAGTTGCAAGTGGGCAGTTCCTGTATGACTCGGCAAAATCACAGGAAGTGCCCACGTGCAGCTTATTTGACGGGGCCTACACAGGCTTTCCGTGGACAGTGCATTTTTATGCAAATTAAGCCATTTTACGAGCTCGGATGCACATGAAACTGCCGGAGGGTGTTTCCTGAGTACTGTACTGTAGATATTAAGCAATGAAATCATAAAAATATGAATAATAAATAAAATATGACCTATTAATGCATTGTCCACGGAAAGCTTGTGGAGGCCCCGTCAAATAAGTTACGGGAGGCCGAAAAAGACCCCCTTGACCGCTCACCACCTATGAATTTTCCATTGAATAAGTTGCCAGTGGGACGTCGGAAACTCAGGGGTCACGAAGGTCGCAGGGCCCCGAGATTCATCACGGGGGACCGTCAGGGCCCCCCGACACGGGTCCTGGAGTTTCGTGGCCCCAGATGCTTCCCGAGCCAATAAAGCACCGAGAAAGTAGCTGCTGCACAGGCCCTCCAACACAGAGGTCTATGTAAGACAGAAAGTTGTATGGAGCGCAATGAAATATATTTTTTGGCGGCCCCCGACCTAGCCCTCTCGGTATGTCGTCGAGGGCCAAGTGACGCAACTTCCTGCAAAATTTGAGGCCCCTCGGGGCCCCGGGGGCCGAACGGGAGCCGCTGACACGTGCAACTTATCTCATTCATTTTCATAGGTGTTTGTTGGACAGCGGAGAGAAAGGTCCGATCGGCCCGAAATGGACATATACGTCACGTCACGGTCCCCCGGGACAGCCTCCGGGGTTCCGTGTCCGCATCTGCCCGAATGGCCGAAAAAGACCCCCTTGACCACTCACCACCTATGAATTTTCCATTGAATAAGTTGCCAGTGGGACGTCGGAAACTCAGGGGTCACGAAGGTCGCAGGGCCCCGAGATTCATCACGGGGGACCGTCAGGGCCCCCCGACACGGGTCCTGGAGTTTCGTGGCCCCAGATGCTTCCCGAGCCAATAAAGCACCGAGAAAGTAGCTGCTGCACAGGCCCTTCCAACACATAGGTCTATGTAAGACAGAAAGTTGTATGGAGAGCAATGAAATATATTTTTTGGCGGCCCCCGACCTAGCCCTCTCGGTATGTCGTCGAGGGCCAAGTGACGCAACTTCCTGATTAATTTGAGGCCCCTCGGGCCCCCGGGGGCCGAACGGGAGCCGCTGACACGTGCAACTTATCTCATTCATTTTCATAGGTGTTTGTTGGACAGCGGAGAGAAAGGTCCGATCGGCCCGAAATGGACATATACGTCACGTCACGGTCCCCCGGGACAGCCTCCGGGGTTCCGTGTCCGCATCTGCCCGAATGGCCGAAAAAGACCCGCTTGACCACTCACCACCTATGAATTTTCCATTGAATAAGTTGCCAGTGGCACGTCGGAAACTCAGGGGTCACGAAGGTCGCAGGGCCCCGAGATTCATCACGGGGGACCGTCAGGGCCCCCCGACACGGGTCCTGGAGTTTCGTGGCCCCAGATGCTTCCCGAGCCAATAAAGCACCGAGAAAGTAGCTGCTGCACAGGCCCTTCCAACACAGAGGTCTATGTAAGACAGAAAGTTGTATGGAGAGCAATGAAATATATTTTTTGGCGGCCCCCGACCTAGCCCTCTCGGTATGTCGTCGAGGGCCAAGTGACGCAACTTCCTGAGAAATTTGAGGCCCCTCGGGCCCCCGGGGGCCGAACGGGAGCCGCTGACACGTGCAACTTATTCCATTGTGAAGGCACCCGTCAAATAAGTTGCAAGTGGGCAGTTCCTGTATGACTCGGCAAAATCACAGGAAGTGCCCACGTGCAACTTATTTGACGGTGCCTAAACATGCTTTCCGTGGACAGTGCGTTTTTATGCCAAATAAGCCATTTTACGAGCTCCAATGTACATGAAACAGATTGACGGTGTTTCCTGAGCACTGTACTGTCGGTATCACGCAATAAAATCATCTTATTTATAAATATGACCTATTAATGCATTGTCCACGGAACACTTATTTAGGTCGCGTCAAATAAGTTGCAAGTGGGCAGTTCCTGTATGACTAGGCAAAATCACAGGAAGTGCCCACGTGCAACTTATTTGACGGGGCCTAAACATGCTTTCCGTGGACAGTGCACTTTTATGCAAATTAAGCCATTTTAATAGCTAAAATGTACATGAAACTGTTGTACGGTGTTTACTGAGCACTGTACTTTAGATTTTATGCAAATAAAAATTATTATTAATAAAATATGACCTATTAATGCATTGTCCACGGAAAGCCTGTGGAGGCCCCGTCAAATAAGTTACGGGTGTCACTTTCTTAGAAAGTGACACCGGTAACTTATTTGACGGGGCCTATGCAGGCTTTCCGTGGACAGTTTATTTTTATGCAAATTAAGCCATTTTAATAGCTCCAATGTCCATTAAACTACTTGACGGTGTTTCCTGAGCACTGTCCTGTAGGTATTATGCAATAAAATAATCTTATTAATAAAATATGACTTATTAATGCATTGTCCACGGAAAGCCTGTGGAGGCCCCGTCAAATAAGTTACAGGTGTCACTTTCTTATGTTGGAATGCATTAATAAGTCATATTTTATTATTTTATTGCATATCTGGTATTAAAAAATATGAGCTTTTTATTAAAGTTAAGCATTTAATGATAGCATAAAAATTTCCAGGATTATGAACAAAATATATGTTGCGATTTGGTCATATTTAGGTTGAATATTGGTCCATTTGCAGCATATGTGCTGCGTTGCATTTTTATGCAAATTAAGCCATTTTAAAAAGCTACAATGTACATGAAACTGTTGTACGGTGTTTACTGAGCACAGTACTTTAGATTTTATGCAGAAAAATATTCTTATTAATAAAATATGACCTATTAATGCATTGTCCACGGAAAGCCTGTGGAGGCCCCGTCAAATAAGTTACAGGTGTCACTTTCTTAGAAAGTGACACCGGTAACTTATTTGACGGGGCCTATGCAGGCTTTCCGTGGACAGTTTATTTTTATGCAAATTAAGCCATTTTAATAGCTACAATGTACATGAAACTGTTGTACGGTGTTTACTGAGCACAGTACTTTAGATTTTATGCAAAAAAATTATCTTATTAATAAAATATGACCTATTAATGCATTGTCCACGGAACACTTATTTAGGTCGCGTCAAATAAGTTGCAAGTGGGCATTTCCTGTATGACTCTGCAAAATCACAGGAAGTGCCCACGTGCAACTTATTTGACGGGGCCTAAACATGCTTTCCGTGGACAGTGCACTTTTATGCAAATTAAGCCATTTTAATAGCTAAAATGTACATGAAACTGTTGTACGGTGTTTACTGAGCACTGTACTTTAGATTTTATGCAAAAAAAAATTCTTATTAATAAAATATGACCTATTAATGCATTGTCCACGGAAAGCCTGTGGAGGCCCCGTCAAATAAGTTACAGGTGTCACTTTCTTATGTTGGAATGCATTAATAAGTCATATTTTATTATTTTATTGCATATCTGGTATTAAAAAATAGGAGCTTTTTATTAATGTTAAGCATTTAATGATAGCATAAAAATTTCCAGGATTATGAACAAAATATATGTTGCGATTTGGTCATATTTAGGTTGAATACTGGTCCATTTGCAGCACATGTGCTGCGTTGCATTTTTATGCAATTTAAGCCATTTTAATAGCTAAAATGTACATGAAACTGCTGTACGGTGTTTACTGAGCACTGTACTTTAGATTTTATGCAAAACAAAATTCTTATTAATAAAATATGACCTATTAATGCATTGTCCACGGAAAGCCTGTGGAGGCCCCGTCAAATAAGTTACAGGTGTCACTTTCTTAGAAAGTGACACCGGTAACTTATTTGACGGGGCCTATGCAGGCTTTCCGTGGACAGTTTATTTTTATGCAAATTAAGCCATTTTAATAGCTACAATGTACATGAAACTGTTGTACGGTGTTTACTGAGCACAGTACTTTAGATTTTATGCAAAAGAATTATCTTATTAATAAAATATGACCTATTAATGCATTGTCCACGGAACACTTATTTAGGTCGCGTCAAATAAGTTGCAAGTGGGCAGTTCCTGTATGACTCTGCAAAATCACAGGAAGTGCCCACGTGCAACTTATTTGACGGGGCCTAAACATGCTTTCCGTGGACAGTGCACTTTTATGCAAATTAAGCCATTTTAATAGCTAAAATGTACATGAAACTGTTGTACGGTGTTTACTGAGCACTGTACTTTAGATTTTATGCAAAAAAAAAATTCTTATTAATAAAATATGACCTATTAATGCATTGTCCACGGAAAGCCTGTGGAGGCCCCGTCAAATAAGTTACAGGTGTCACTTTCTTAGAAAGTGACACCGGTAACTTATTTGACGGGGCCTATGCAGGCTTTCCGTGGACAGTTTATTTTTATGCAAATTAAGCCATTTTAATAGCTCCAATGTACATGAAACTACTTGACGGTGTTTCCTGAGCACTGTACTGTAGGTATTATGCAATAAAATAATCTTATTAATAAAATATGAATTATTAATGCATTGTCCACGGAAAGCCTGTGGAGGCCCCGTCAAATAAGTTACAGGTGTCACTTTCTTATGTTGGAATGCATTAATAAGTCATATTTTATTATTTTATTGCATATCTGGTATTAAACAATAGGAGCTTTTTATTAATGTTAAGCATTTAATGATAGCATAAAAATTTCCAGGATTATGAACAAAATATATGTTGCGATTTGGTCATATTTAGGTTGAATATTGGTCCATTTGCAGCACATGTGCTGCGTTGCATTTTTATGCAAATTAAGCCATTTTAATAGCTCCAATGTACATGAAATTACTTGACGGTGTTTCCTGAGCACTGTACTGTAGGTATTATGCAATAAAATAATCTTATTAATAAAATATGAATTATTAATGCATTGTCCACGGAAAGCCTGTGGAGGCCCCGTCAAATAAGTTACAGGTGTCACCTTCTTATGTTGGAATGCATTAATAAGTCATATTTTATTATTTTATTGCATATCTGGTATTAAAAAATAGGAGCTTTTTATTAACGTTAAGCATTTAATGATAGCATAAAAATTTCCAGGATTATGAACAAAATATATGTTGCGATTTGGTCATATTTAGGTTGAATATTGGTCCATTTGCAGCACATGTGCTGCATTGCATTTTTATGCAATTTAAGCCATTTTAATAGCTACAATGTACATGAAACTGTTGTACGGTGTTTACTGAGCACAGTACTTTAGATTTTATGCAAAAAAATATTCTTATTAATAAAATATGACCTATTAATGCATTGTCCACGGAAAGCCTGTGGAGGCCCCGTCAAATAAGTTACAGGTGTCACTTTCTTAGAAAGTGACACCGGTAACTTATTTGACGGGGCCTATGCAGGCTTTCCGTGGACAGTTTATTTTTATGCAAATTAAGCCATTTTAATAGCTCCAATGTACATGAAATTACTTGACGGTGTTTCCTGAGCACTGTACTGTAGGTATTATGCAATAAAATAATCTTATTAATAAAATATGAATTATTAATGCATTGTCCACGGAAAGCCTGTGGAGGCCCCGTCAAATAAGTTACAGGTGTCACTTTCTTATGTTGGAATGCATTAATAAGTCATATTTTATTATTTTATTGCATATCTGGTATTAAAAAATAGGAGCTTTTTATTAATGTTAAGCATTTAATGATAGCATAAAAATTTCCAGGATTATGAACAAAATATATGTTGCGATTTGGTCATATTTAGGTTGAATATTGGTCCATTTGCAGCACATGTGCTGCGTTGCACTTTTATGCAAATTAAGCCATTTTAATAGCTAAAATGTACATGAAACTGTTGTACGGTGTTTACTGAGCACTGTACTTTAGATTTTATGCAAAACAAAATTCTTATTAATAAAATATGACCTATTAATGCATTGTCCACGGAAAGCCTGTGGAGGCCCCGTCAAATAAGTTACAGGTGTCACTTTCTTAGAAAGTGACACCGGTAACTTATTTGACGGGGCCTATGCAGGCTTTCCGTGGACAGTTTATTTTTATGCAAATTAAGCCATTTTAATAGCTACAATGTACATGAAACTGTTGTACGGTGTTTACTGAGCACAGTACTTTAGATTTTATGCAAAAAAATTATCTTATTAATAAAATATGACCTATTAATGCATTGTCCACGGAACACTTATTTAGGTCGCGTCAAATAAGTTGCAAGTGGGCATTTCCTGTATGACTCTGCAAAATCACAGGAAGTGCCCACGTGCAACTTATTTGACGGGGCCTAAACATGCTTTCCGTGGACAGTGCACTTTTATGCAAATTAAGCCATTTTAATAGCTAAAATGTACATGAAACTGTTGTACGGTGTTTACTGAGCACTGTACTTTAGATTTTATGCAAAAAAAAATTCTTATTAATAAAATATGACCTATTAATGCATTGTCCACGGAAAGCCTGTGGAGGCCCCGTCAAATAAGTTACAGGTGTCACTTTCTTATGTTGGAATGCATTAATAAGTCATATTTTATTATTTTATTGCATATCTGGTATTAAAAAATAGGAGCTTTTTATTAATGTTAAGCATTTAATGATAGCATAAAAATTTCCAGGATTATGAACAAAATATATGTTGCGATTTGGTCATATTTAGGTTGAATACTGGTCCATTTGCAGCACATGTGCTGCGTTGCATTTTTATGCAATTTAAGCCATTTTAATAGCTACAATGTACATGAAACTGTTGTACGGTGTTTACTGAGCACAGTACTTTAGATTTTATGCAAAAAAATATTCTTATTAATAAAATATGACCTATTAATGCATTGTCCACGGAAAGCCTGTGGAGGCCCCGTCAAATAAGTTACCGGTGTCACTTTCTTAGAAAGTGACACCGGTAACTTATTTGACGGGGCCTATGCAGGCTTTCCGTGGACAGTTTATTTTTATGCAAATTAAGCCATTTTAATAGCTCCAATGTACATGAAATTACTTGACGGTGTTTCCTGAGCACTGTACTGTAGGTATTATGCAATAAAATAATCTTATTAATAAAATATGAATTATTAATGCATTGTCCACGGAAAGCCTGTGGAGGCCCCGTCAAATAAGTTACAGGTGTCACCTTCTTATGTTGGAATGCATTAATAAGTCATATTTTATTATTTTATTGCATATCTGGTATTAAAAAATAGGAGCTTTTTATTAATGTTAAGCATTTAATGATAGCATAAAAATTTCCAGGATTATGAACAAAATATATGTTGCGATTTGGTCATATTTAGGTTGAATATTGGTCCATTTGCAGCACATGTGCTGCGTTGCATTTTTATGCAAATTAAGCCATTTTAATAGCTCCAATGTACATGAAATTACTTGACGGTGTTTCCTGAGCACTGTACTGTAGGTATTATGCAATAAAATAATCTTATTAATAAAATATGAATTATTAATGCATTGTCCACGGAAAGCCTGTGGAGGCCCCGTCAAATAAGTTACAGGTGTCACTTTCTTATGTTGGAATGCATTAATAAGTCATATTTTATTATTTTATTGCATATCTGGTATTAAAAAATATGAGCTTTTTATTAATGTTAAGCATTTAATGATAGCATAAAAATTTCCAGGATTATGAACAAAATATATGTTGCGATTTGGTCATATTTAGGTTGAATATTGGTCCATTTGCAGCACATGTGCTGCGTTGCACTTTTATGCAAATTAAGCCATTTTAATAGCTAAAATGTACATGAAACTGTTGTACGGTGTTTACTGAGCACTGTACTTTAGATTTTATGCAAAACAAAATTCTTATTAATAAAATATGACCTATTAATGCATTGTCCACGGAAAGCCTGTGGAGGCCCCGTCAAATAAGTTACAGGTGTCACTTTCTTAGAAAGTGACACCGGTAACTTATTTGACGGGGCCTATGCAGGCTTTCCGTGGACAGTTTATTTTTATGCAAATTAAGCCATTTTAATAGCTACAATGTACATGAAACTGTTGTACGGTGTTTACTGAGCACAGTACTTTAGATTTTATGCAAAAGAATTATCTTATTAATAAAATATGACCTATTAATGCATTGTCCACGGAACACTTATTTAGGTCGCGTCAAATAAGTTGCAAGTGGGCAGTTCCTGTATGACTCTGCAAAATCACAGGAAGTGCCCACGTGCAACTTATTTGACGGGGCCTAAACATGCTTTCCGTGGACAGTGCACTTTTATGCAAATTAAGCCATTTTAATAGCTAAAATGTACATGAAACTGTTGTACGGTGTTTACTGAGCACTGTACTTTAGATTTTATGCAAAAAAAAATTCTTATTAATAAAATATGACCTATTAATGCATTGTCCACGGAAAGCCTGTGGAGGCCCCGTCAAATAAGTTACAGGTGTCACTTTCTTAGAAAGTGACACCGGTAACTTATTTGACGGGGCCTATGCAGGCTTTCCGTGGACAGTTTATTTTTATGCAAATTAAGCCATTTTGATAGCTCCAATGTACATGAAATTACTTGACGGTGTTTCCTGAGCACTGTACTGTAGGTATTATGCAATAAAATAATCTTATTAATAAAATATGAATTATTAATGCATTGTCCACGGAAAGCCTGTGGAGGCCCCGTCAAATAAGTTACAGGTGTCACTTTCTTATGTTGGAATGCATTAATAAGTCATATTTTATTATTTTATTGCATATCTGGTATTAAAAAATATGAGCTTTTTATTAATGTTAAGCATTTAATGATAGCATAAAAATTTCCAGGATTATGAACAAAATATATGTTGCGATTTGGTCATATTTAGGTTGAATATTGGTCCATTTGCAGCACATGTGCTGCGTTGCATTTTTATGCAAATTAAGCCATTTTAATAGCTACAATGTACATGAAACTGTTGTACGGTGTTTACTGGGCACAGTACTTTAGATTTTATGCAGAAAAATATTCTTATTAATAAAATATGACCTATTAATGCATTGTCCACGGAAAGCCTGTGGAGGCCCCGTCAAATAAGTTACAGGTGTCACTTTCTTAGAAAGTGACACCGGTAACTTATTTGACGGGGCCTATGCAGGCTTTCCGTGGACAGTTTATTTTTATGCAAATTAAGCCATTTTAATAGCTACAATGTACATGAAACTGTTGTACGGTGTTTACTGAGCACAGTACTTTAGATTTATTGCAAAAAAATTATCTTATTAATAAAATATGACCTATTAATGCATTGTCCACGGAACACTTATTTAGGTCGCGTCAAATAAGTTGCAAGTGGGCAGTTCCTGTATGACTCTGCAAAATCACAGGAAGTGCCCACGTGCAACTTATTTGACGGGGCCTAAACATGCTTTCCGTGGACAGTTTATTTTTATGCAAATTAAGCCATTTTAATAGCTCCAATGTACATGCAACTACTTGACGGTGTTTCCTGAGCACTGTACTGTAGGTATTATGCAATAAAATGATCTTATTAATAAAATATGACTTATTAATGCATTGTCCACGGAAAGCCTGTGGAGGCCCCGTCAAATAAGTTACAGGTGTCACTTTCTTATGTTGGAATGCATTAATAAGTCATATTTTATTATTTTATTGCATATCTGGTATTAAAAAATATGAGCTTTTTATTAATGTTAAGCATTTAATGATAGCATAAAAATTTCCAGGATTATGAACAAAATATATGTTGCGATTTGGTCATATTTAGGTTGAATATTGGTCCATTTGCAGCACATGTGCTGCGTTGCATTTTTATGCAAATTAAGCCATTTTAATAGCTACAATGTACAAGAAACTGTTGTACGGTGTTTACTGAGCACAGTACTTTAGATTTTATGCAAAAAAAAATTCTTATTAATAAAATATGACCTATTAATGCATTGTCCACGGAAAGCCTGTGGAGGCCCCGTCAAATAAGTTACAGATGTCACTTTCTTATGTTGGAATGCATTAATAAGTCATATTTTATTATTTTATTGCATATCTGGTATTAAAAAATAGGAGCTTTTTATTAATGTTAAGCATTTAATGATAGCATAAAAATTTCCAGGATTATGAACAAAATATATGTTGCGATTTGGTCATATTTAGGTTGAATACTGGTCCATTTGCAGCACATGTGCTGCGTTGCATTTTCATGCAATTTAAGCCATTTTAATAGCTACAATGTACATGAAACTGTTGTACGGTGTTTACTGAGCACAGTACTTTAGATTTTATGCAAAAAAATATTCTTATTAATAAAATATGACCTATTAATGCATTGTCCACGGAAAGCCTGTGGAGGCCCCGTCAAATAAGTTACCGGTGTCACTTTCTTAGAAAGTGACACCGGTAACTTATTTGACGGGGCCTATGCAGGCTTTCCGTGGACAGTTTATTTTTATGCAAATTAAGCCATTTTAATAGCTCCAATGTACATGAAATTACTTGACGGTGTTTCCTGAGCACTGTACTGTAGGTATTATGCAATAAAATAATCTTATTAATAAAATATGAATTATTAATGCATTGTCCACGGAAAGCCTGTGGAGGCCCCGTCAAATAAGTTACAGGTGTCACTTTCTTATGTTGGAATGCATTAATAAGTCATATTTTATTATTTTATTGCATATCTGGTATTAAAAAATAGGAGCTTTTTATTAATGTTAAGCATTTAATGATAGCATAAAAATTTCCAGGATTATGAACAAAATATATGTTGCGATTTGGTCATATTTAGGTTGAATATTGGTCCATTTGCAGCACATGTGCTGCGTTGCACTTTTATGCAAATTAAGCCATTTTAATAGCTAAAATGTACATGAAACTGTTGTACGGTGTTTACTGAGCACTGTACTTTAGATTTTATGCAAAACAAAATTCTTATTAATAAAATATGACCTATTAATGCATTGTCCACGGAAAGCCTGTGGAGGCCCCGTCAAATAAGTTACAGGTGTCACTTTCTTAGAAAGTGACACCGGTAACTTATTTGACGGGGCCTATGCAGGCTTTCCGTGGACAGTTTATTTTTATGCAAATTAAGCCATTTTAATAGCTACAATGTACATGAAACTGTTGTACGGTGTTTACTGAGCACAGTACTTTAGATTTTATGCAAAAAAATTATCTTATTAATAAAATATGACCTATTAATGCATTGTCCACGGAACACTTATTTAGGTCGCGTCAAATAAGTTGCAAGTGGGCAGTTCCTGTATGACTCTGCAAAATCACAGGAAGTGCCCACGTGCAACTTATTTGACGGGGCCTATGCAGGCTTTCCGTGGACAGTTTATTTTTATGCAAATTAAGCCATTTTAATAGCTCCAATGTACATGAAACTACTTGACGGTGTTTCCTGAGCACTCTACTGTAGGTATTATGCAATAAAATAATCTTATTAATAAAATATGACTTATTAATGCATTCCAACATCAGAAAGTGACACCTGTAACTTATTTGACGGGGCCTGTGCAGGCTTTCCGTGGACAGTGCACTTTTATGCAAATTAATCCATTTTAATAGCTAAAATGTACATGAAACTGTTGTACGGTGTTTACTGAGCACAGTACTTTAGATTTTATGCAAAAAATGTTCTTATTAATAAAATATGACCTATTAATGCATTGTCCACGGAAAGACTGTGGAGGCCCCGTCAAATAAGTTACAGGTGTCACTTTCTTATGTTGGAATGCATTAATAAGTCATATTTTATTATTTTATTGCATATCTGGTATTAGAAAATATGAGCTTTTTATTAATGGTAAGCATTTAATGATAGCATAAAAAATTCCAGGATTATGAACAAAATATATGTTGCGATTTGGTCATATTTAGGTTGAATATTGGTCCATTTGCAGCACATGTGCTGCGTTGCATTTTTATGCAAATTAAGCCATTTTAATAGCTACAATGTACATGAAACTGTTGTACGGTGTTTACTGAGCACAGTACTTTAGATTTTATGCAGAAAAATATTCTTATTAATAAAATATGACCTATTAATGCATTGTCCACGGAAAGCCTGTGGAGGCCCCGTCAAATAAGTTACAGGTGTCACTTTCTTAGAAAGTGACACCGGTAACTTATTTGACGGGGCCTATGCAGGCTTTCCGTGGACAGTTTATTTTTATGCAAATTAAGCCATTTTAATAGCTACAATGTACATGAAACTGTTGTACGGTGTTTACTGAGCACAGTACTTTAGATTTTATGCAAAAGAATTATCTTATTAATAAAATATGACCTATTAATGCATTGTCCACGGAACACTTATTTAGGTCGCGTCAAATAAGTTGCAAGTGGGCAGTTCCTGTATGACTCTGCAAAATCACAGGAAGTGCCCACGTGCAACTTATTTGACGGGGCCTAAACATGCTTTCCGTGGACAGTGCACTTTTATGCAAATTAAGCCATTTAATAGCTAAAATGTACATGAAACTGTTGTACGGTGTTTACTGAGCACTGTACTTTAGATTTTATGCAAAAAAAAATTCTTATTAATAAAATATGACCTATTAATGCATTGTCCACGGAAAGCCTGTGGAGGCCCCGTCAAATAAGTTACAGGTGTCACTTTCTTAGAAAGTGACACCGGTAACTTATTTGAAGGGGCCTATGCAGGCTTTCCGTGGACAGTTTATTTTTATGCAAATTAAGCCATTTTAATAGCTCCAATGTACATGCAACTACTTGACGGTGTTTCCTGAGCACTGTACTGTAGGTATTATGCAATAAAATGATCTTATTAATAAAATATGACTTATTAATGCATTGTCCACGGAAAGCCTGTGGAGGCCCCGTCAAATAAGTTACAGGTGTCACTTTCTTATGTTGGAATGCATTAATAAGTCATATTTTATTATTTTATTGCATATCTGGTATTAAAAAATATGAGCTTTTTATCAATGTTAAGCATTTAATGATAGCATAAAAATTACCAGGATTATGAACAAAATATATGTTGCGATTTGGTCATATTTAGGTTGAATATTGGTCCATTTGCAGCACATGTGCTGCG
>NW_027636829.1:0-121745 GCF_936440315.1 Barbus barbus
CTGAAGTCTATGAACAGCATCCTGACATATGAGTCTTTTTTCTCCAGATGTGTGAGGGCTGGGTGGAGGGCAGTGGTGATGGCATCATCGGTCGAGCGGTTGGACCTATATGCAAACTGGAAGGGGTCCAGGGAGGGGGGGAGGACAGACTTGATGTGGTGCAAGACTAGCCGTTCAAAGCACTTCATGAGGATGGGAGTGAGTGCTATTGGACGGTAGTCATTGAAGCAGGATGGAGATGACTTCTTAGGGACTGGAATGATGGTGGTAGCTTTGAAGCATGTGGGGACAACAGCCTGATTTAGTGAGATGTTGAAGATGTCTGTGAAGACCTCAGTGAGTTCCACTGCACAGTCTCTCAGTACACGCCCAGGAATGTTGTCAGGACCCGGAGCTTTGCGTGCATTGATCCTGCTGAGGGATCTCCTCACACTGTCTGGGGACAGCGTCATCACCTGGTCACCGGGAGGAGGTGGAGTCTTCTGTGCAGTGGTGCTGTTTTGTGCCTCAAAGCGAGCAAAGAAGGCATTCAGCTCGTTCAGCAGGGGGATGGTGTTGTCACAGGTCTGTGGTGGGGGCTTGTAATCCGTAATGGTCTGTATCCCCTGCCACAGTCTCCGCGTGTCTCTGCTGTCGCTGAAACGATGGGCTATCCTCCTGGAGTACTGTCTCTTGGCCTCTTTGATGCCGCGGGATAGGTTGGCCCTAGCTGTCTTCAGGCTCTCCTCATCTCCAGCTCTAAAGGCAGCGTTCCGAGCCTTCAGAAGTCTGTAGACCTCCCCTGTCATCCACGGCTTCTGGTTGGCCCGGACAGTGATGGACTTTGTGACTGTTACATCATCAATGCACTTGGAGATGTAGGCAGTAACAGTCTCTGAGTACTCTTGGAGGTCTGTAGTATTGTTGTATGTGGCAGCCTGTTTAAACATATTCCAGTCAGTGGTGTCAAAGCAGTCTTGAAGTGCCTCTGACGACCCTTCCGGCCACACTTGAATGTGTTTGTGAACTGGTTTGGTGACTTTAACGAGCGGTCTGTATGCAGGCATTAGCATGACAGTGATGTGGTCTGAGGCTCCGAGGTGGGGGAGGGGGAGGGCCTTGTAAGCTCCTCTCTGGGTGGTGTAAACAAAGTCCAGAGTGTTTTTCCCCTTGTTGGAAAGTCTATGTGTTGGTGAATTTTTGGGAACACATTCTTTAAGTCTGCGTGATTGAAATCCCCAGCCAAGATAAGAAAAGCATCTGGGTGGGCTGTCTGCTGCTCACTGGTGTGCCGGTACAGATCATTTAGTGCCTCACTCCTGTTGTTGTTGCTGGAGCTGGGAGGGATGTATACAGCAACGAGCAGTATGGCTGTATATTCCCTCGGTAGATAGAACGGCCGGCACTTACTAATCATAAACTCCACCAGGGGTGAGCAGTGTTTGCAGACCACAACAGCGTTGCGACACCATGCATCATTGATGTAAACACAGAGACCGCCGCCGCGGATCTTACCTCCCTCGACGAGAGCTCTGTCAGCTCGATAGCATGTTAGCTGGTTGAGCTGTATAGCACAGTCCGGTACGCTGTTGTTAAGCCATGTTTCCGTAAACACAAAAACACAACAGTCTCTTACAGTCCTCTGAGCAGAGCGGAGTAGTCGGATGTAGTCCAGTTTATTGTCCAAAGAGCGTACGTTCGCCAGTACGATGGTGGGGATAGCTGGCTTGTGTGGGTTGGCCGCTAGCCTAGCTCGGATACCTCCGCGCTTACCCCTCTTCTGCTTCCTCTCACGCAGCTTGTAGCGTCTCCGCTGTGGGCGAGATGCAGTAGTGGGGGTCGGTGATGGAGAAGGCATTCGGAGCAGACCGAGGTCCCGCAGCTCTTCAGCGTGCGCGGAGTTTAACTCTAAAAATGTGGTTCTGCCGAATTTAAACATTAAATGTAATAGAAATATAATCATTTAAAGAAAATAAACAAATACATCAAAACAAAATAATGAAAAAAAAAACAATACGAATGTACAAATATTACTTTTGCCAATAAAGCACTTAAAAACTGAAACATAGAATTAAAGAATTCACCAAGACCATATTTCTATATCAGTCTGAAAAAGGTGCTATGTCCAACACCTCTGTAGGATCAGAACAACCTAATCTGTAGAATAGATACATTTATGAGAAGCAATCTTAAGTTAAGAATTATTCAAACCACCAACTTCTCAGACCTGCCCACCCTATCCATTTCCTTCTAACAGTGAAGGTCTCTAACTGACAGCGGATATCCTCTATGTCAGGGGTGTCCAAACTACGGCCCGCGGGCCATCTGCGGCCCGCTATCACTCCTGTGGCGGCCCATGAGGATTTTTAAAAATTATACGAATCTGCAGAAAGTGGGCAAACTACAGGCGTTTTCATCCAGCCCGTGAGGCAGTTGTTCCAAAATAGGTAATTTGATGCAATATCAGTAATATCCAATAGATGGCGAAGTGCAGTATATAACCTCTGATTTACACTGTCCCATCGCTCCGACGCGGCCACCGGAGCGGATCGCGGCCACTTCAGTCAATCCGCAGCACGTTTCAGAAGCAGCTCTCCGCACGGCTTCACTAAAGATAGGCGCCTAGTCTAATTTTGACGGACGCCGCATTCAAGCCGCACAGCAAATACAAAATAAAAAGTCAAAATAGTTTATGCTACAAAACTGGCACAATTGTAAATAAGTTACTTGTTTTGAAAAATACCTTGTATTGGAACTGTTTTAAAAATGCTCTGTAGACTTTCCAGTATCAGAACAAAAACCAGCGTTATCCCGTTATCTTCCTGCTCACGGGTGCTGTCATTTAGTGGGGAAAACATGGAAACAATTTGTCATTTTATCTTGCAAAGATATGCTTTCTTCTGTTTTCCACACACATTTTTATGAAAATGGACATAGCACTGTTTTCTGTATTATAAATTGCGTTTTTTCATCTGAAACGTGCTGCAATTTCCAAGGCGATTTATATAAAGCAATCAAGGTCAAGCGCAAAGCACGCACATTAGGATGGGTGTAGAAGAGGAAATTCAACTGCGCCATCTGCTGGACACTCTCAGGCATCCAGGTTAACAAGCATCCAGGCCGCAGTAGTTATCATGCACCGATCACGTGAAGGGACAGCCAATCGAATAACCGCATTGTCTGACGACTGTTAAAATATATATTCTTTTAGGGATTTTGCTCAGTCAGAAAGATATGGTTCGTGTGTTTTCTCCTGATTCCTTGTTGTGTGCATTAATGACCAAAAGTAAGTGTTTCTTTATCTTGTATAGTGTTGTTAATGCTAATTAAGATTATTTATCGAGTTGTTTATATATAAGATTAGACAGATGCGCGGAAGACCTGCGACCCTGCACGAGCGATCGTTTATGTAAAGAGTTGGGCTGTATACCAAATATGTAGAATCGTCCTATTTAACTCATTAATGCGATTGTGAGATATTTCTGCCTAATTCAAATGCTAGTTAGTTCAGAAGTGTGGTTAATGTCAAATTTACACTTAATGTGTATACTCATGTTTACATATCGTCGCTGTCGGGCGGAAACCTCCTATGTCCAAATTTGGTCAATTTCATATTTTTTCACAAATCGATGCTATTGGTCAGTCCCCACGTGGGTCTGTTATTTTTACAAATTATTAACCAATCTAAAGTGTTGAAAATAGCTTGAGAGCAAACCTCCTAACTCCATTGGACACTTCCACTATCTGAGAAGTCTCATAACTCCACCTCTTTTTCACTCCGCGGGAGCTTCGCGGCATTACGTCTCCTGATTGAAAGTCTCAACGAATCATCATCGAGCAACACGTCCTCTGAGGTAAATGTCCTCAAAACACTGGTTATTCATGATTTAGTTATATGAATTATATAATATCATTTATATATTATATATAACAGTTTTATCTCGATCTTGTAGTAATGGTAGTGCAATGCAAGGTGTAATGTATTGTTTCTGAGGATGCTAGATTTTTCTTCTGCTAATTTAGGTCTAGCATAGGATGGTAGCTATCTTTGAAATCTTCCATGGTTTTGTTTCTGAAGAGGATAATGAATTTAAAGCACAAAAATTGCCTGCCGTTGACTTAGTTAGCCACTATGCATTGATTTTGTCGTCATGTTTGGTGAGATAGCTAACTTGATTTTCATGGGGCTTAAAGAAAAAAAAATCTCGACCTCCGCTAGTTCTGGCACACTTGAGGATCGGAAATTAGCGCAAGACAATCCACTGCAATGCGGACTAAACACTGTACATTGCAGATAAGACAGGATTGTAGCTTACAATGTCAAGGCATGCTGTCACGTTCAACAAATAGCTGCCTTTACCGTCATCACTTTAAGCAAGCTAGCTGGCTTCTTGCCTCGTTACTTAAACATGCCGTATAACTTAGGGAAACGATCATTTGACCTTTATTCATTTTATTTTTTGCAGCAACCATGTCTGTGTCCTTAAAATAACTCTGTCAGATGGTCAATGTGCCATATGATCAGGCAAGGGCCCTAATAGAGAGTGAGAGCTCTGATGGAGAGAGTGTAGAGAGAGAGGAAGCAACAGTGGTGGAGGCTGGTAGAGTGAATTTCTGAGACATAATCATGATTTCACGTGCCAAAATTTATGAGATTTATGCAGATGGATTTCACAACAATAGACATTTGTTAAATAAAAAATATTCACACTAATTGTACCATGTGTTTGAAAAGATTTCTCTGGTGGTCTGGAAGGAGAGGAGGCCTCGCTGCTGGCTCCAGAGCAGGTGCAGTTTGACACGGGTAGGTTAGATGCTTTTCTACAATTTCTCATTAAATTGGATAAGGTCCTTCAACGCTAACACTTTATAATAACGTTTAGTTATAAGTCACATATAGGTTATTAGTTAATGATGAACTAATCATTTACAAAACATGACTATACATTCATAAATGATTTATTAGTGGCATGCTAACATTTTGTGAATGTTTTGTAAACTCAGTTATAAGTTAGTTTTAAATTATTAGTTAATACGTTCACAAATTATTAATAAGTGGTATGCTATACTGTATATCTGTATATATCAGTGATGAATAGTTTACACTTTAGATTAGGGGGATGCAGAAAGCTTTGTAAATTATTTGTATACAAGTAAAATGTAAGAAAGGTTCACATCACTAGATCCCACACAGAACACAAGTCTGTGCTGATGAGTGAAACGATTTATCATAACCCACTGCAATCCCCAGACTGTAAGTCATTTATAAACGTTCATCCACTTGAAAAAAATTAATTACTCTTCTTAAAAATACTGCTCTAGCATACCTGCATGTTTGTCCTTTTAAATTAATTTTAACTGAATTAACAAACATTTATAAAATGGTAACATACCACTAATTAATAATTTATGAACATATAGTCATGTTTTGTAAATGATTAGTTCATCATTAACTAATAATTTATAAATGACATATAACTGAATTAACAAAATATTTATAGAATGTTAGCATGTCACTTGTTAATTATTTATAAATGTAACAGTCATGTTTTGTAAATTATTATTTCATCATGAACTAATAACTTATAAGTAACTTATAACTGAATGTTATTATAAAGTGTTACCCCTTCAACTATAGCTCTCACTGTTGACAGTTTATAAAGATGTAACTCATTCATGCACGTTTGGTTTGTGTGTGTATTTTGAAGTTTTCCATGGTGGAAGAGATGAGGACCTGGATGCAGAGAATTCAGGCTCAGATGCTGAGGAAGGCGCACCTCCAAGGACAAGACTGAGAACTGAAAACACCTGGAAGAAAGTCATCAACAAGAAAAGAAGAATGGTTGGGAAGTCATATGTTGGAAAACAGAAGCAGAAGGAAATAATGAGGGAGCCACGGGCTATGGGGCCTAGATGTTCATCAGCAGCATGTGCCAAGTCAACTAAACATCACTGCAGTGCAATCGGCGAGCCCGAAAGGAATAAACTTTTCAATGACTTTTGGCAACATATGACCTGGGAGGAGAAGAGGGTGTATGTGCGTGGTCTAATTGATGTGGTCCCCGTGCAAAGGAGAAGGGGGGCTGAAAATTCTCGTAGATCAAATTCCCTGTTGTTTTTTTTACGGGTCAGCGGGCAGAGAAGATGCGTCTGCAAAGGTATGTTTTTGTCTACCCTAGGAATAGGCGAGTGGTCTGCCCTTAACTGGGCAAAAGAGGGACACACGCAAGCAGACACTGAGGGACAAACACACAGCAACGCACGTCGTTCAGTGGCAGGCCTTGAATTCATTCGTAGCTTTTTGCAGGACCTCCCAAAGGTGCCCTCACACTACTGCAGATCCACAACATCCAAACAGTATCTGGAACCTGTGTTTCAGTCGATGGCTGATCTGTATGCAGTGTATTGTCGCGCTGCAGCAGAGAAGACTGTAATACCTTTGTCAAGGCAAGTGTTCACAGATGAGTTCAAGCGTCTCAACCTAGGCCTTTACCACCCAAAAAAGGACCAGTGCAACATCTGTTGTGCTTTCAAGACTGGCAACTTACCTGATGACGAGTGGCAGCACCACCTCCTTCAAAAAGAAGAAGCCCGAGCCGAAAAGTTGTCCGACAAAAACAAGGCCAGCAACAACATCATGGTCGTATGTATGGACTTACAAGCCCTCCTTTTGTGCCCAAAGCTAAAAGCCTCTGCCTTGTATTACAAACAAAGCTTGCAGTTCACAATTTTACCGTGTACAACATGCTGACACACAGTGCCACATGTTATGTCTGGCATGAAGGTGAGGGATCCCTGTCTGCCAGTGAGTTTGCTTCATGCATTGTCGACTACCTGTCTGCACACACTGAGCCTGACACATTTATTCTGTGGAGTGACGGCTGCGGGTATCAGAACCGGAATGCAGTTCTAAGCAATGCACTTCTTCTGTTCTCCATGACGAAAAACAAAGTCGTCATTCAGAAGTACCTTGAGAAAGGGCATACGCAGATGGAATGCGACTCCGTTCACAGCGTCATCGAGAGACGTCTGAGGGACCAGGATGTGTATCTCCCAGCGGAGTATGTTAACCTGATGAAGAGGGCCCGTGTGAAGCCTCATCCATATGAAGTCAAGTACATTGACCACACCTTTTTCCAGGACTTCACCAAGCTGAGGCTCTGCAAGTCTCTGCGCCCTGGAGTAAGGCCTGGTGACCCAACTGTTCATGATATCAGAGCCATCAGGTAATTACCAATGTAAATCTTATGTCTTACCAATATACTGTAGACATAACATTATGATGTTGCATATTGTTTTATGAAATCTTACAGTGATTATGTTGTTGTGTAATATTTTGTGCTATAAGGTACAACAACAATGGAACGATGGATTTCAAAATCAACCACTCTGATGACTGGCATCCACATCCGAGTCACCAACTCCGAAACTCCACCTCAGACAGCCACACAGTCACCCCGCTCTATTCAGACCGTCTGAAGATCAAAGAGCTGAAATTCAGACACCTCCAAGACCTGAAGGAACTCATCCCGAAGGACTTTCACAGCTTTTACAACAATTTGCTTCACTAGCTTAATATAGGATACACTATTAACACAGTCAATATGATGGCAATGTAACAACACACACAGAGCCTCACAGATACATGCACACAGACAAGGGCTCACACTACTCACAAACACAAATACACTCAGAAATGGGCTTAATAAAGCAAGCCTTAACTATGATTTTATCTGTTAAACTATGATATCAGTTATTGATGTATTTTAAATATCTACTTATTACTGGGCTTATTATACATGTGCATTGAAGTTTTAAAATGTATCTAATATAATACTTGAATTGAATTAAATGTTTTGAATACCACCATTAAATGATTGTTTTTATGATTATTTTACTGACTTTAAGTTCAGCTGTTCTAGACTATGCTTCTCTTGGCACTGTGCATGTAAAATACCTCAAGTAGCAAGGTTTTCATTTATGGGAGAAAAAAGGGCTGTCTAATGGCGCCAAGTAAGCCTATCTTTGGATAACTGTCTGTTTTTTAGACATTAATGAGTGAAAATAGTTAGGTTAGATGCATTTGAATAGGCCTGTTTTGTTAAAAATCGATAGCTGTAATGCTTCGGTGCAGAAGGAAGCCCGTGAACCACGAAGGTAAGTTTGCGAGCAGGTTAGACAGTTTAGTCAATTCATCGGTTTTTGTATTGCATCACTTATAAGCTCTTAAACATTTAAAATAGAGTTTAGGAAGATGTATGTAACTACAGTCGTTAGCTTTGGTTAGCTCTTAAAGCCTTTTTTCTCTTGTCAAAAGGTTCAACGCGACCGCCGACTTTGTTTGCGTGCAGATTAATTTCCACCTATTAGACAGCCTAGTCAGTTTATTGTTTTATTTTGGTATTGCATCACTCAGCTCTAACGTTTAAAATAGAGTTTAGGAAGATGTATGTAACCACAATCATTAACTCTGATTAGCTCTTAAAGCCTTTTCTCTTGTCAAAAGGCTCAACGCGACCGCAGACTTTGATGAATACTGCTGGCAGCAGCGACGTCTGTGTCCGTCCAATTCTTATCAATGACAGCGTAACCTCGTATCTCCCTGCTCCCAAGTCATAAATCTTGTATCTCCAATTAAACATGATTTTGGGGAAATGTTGTGTTAATGTTGGTACACAGCAGTATATGATAGCAATATAAGGTATAATACCAACTTTAACGATACAATGTTTAATAACTCAAAAAATATGCAGTTTTTTTTATTTCCTGAATAATAATGGTTTTGGAGATGCGAGGATTCCGCCCGACAGCGACGATATGCTGTTAGTTTCTAAAGCTTATATGCTTAAAGATGTGCATTATGTCTGTTGCTATACAGACATAATGCACTATCAGAAAATTAAGGAGACGGGACTGGCTATCCAAAACCTCTCAAGGCTGCCCATCATGATTGAGGCTGTAGGCAGAGCGGTCGCCTCTGAAACAGAGACGATTAACCGCAATATGGATTCGATCACGGCTAAGCTCTCGGCTTTGGAAAGGAAAATTGATGGACAAGGAGATCAGAATGGACAATGAGAATAGCTGTGAAACTGGAAGACAGCTGTTCGCCCAAAGACAAAACAATCTTATCTCTTTCCGGCTTCCCACAACAGAACGGCTTGGCAAGGCCGCTCTGGTATCAACTCTCCTGTGAATACTGCAGGGAGACGCTCTTTCTTCCCTCCCCCATCAAACACCTTGTTATTGTCGGGCGCTTGCGCTCTGTCCAAGGTCGTTTCCATGGCAATTGCTATGTCGCATCACAACCTGCGAACTGAGTCGACTGGTTTGGAGTGCTGGCGAAACGGATTTCAAGACATACGAACTCACACGAACTTACATACACACACTGATACACCTCCCTACCCCCATCCCACGCCTTCGTCGCTTCATCCTGTCAGTTGATAACGGGTCTGTGTGTTCGCGCTGTAATGGCTGCAGGCCGGATGGCTGTTTCGTCTGAACTAGGATTACTATGCAAGTTATGTTCCTGTGTTGACTGTGCTCTATGC
Source organism: Barbus barbus (assembly GCF_936440315.1). Taxonomy (NCBI): domain Eukaryota; kingdom Metazoa; phylum Chordata; class Actinopteri; order Cypriniformes; family Cyprinidae; genus Barbus; species Barbus barbus. Next base: position 9,534 of record NW_027636829.1, read on the forward strand.
TGAGTTTTTTGTCTGTTCTCACACTGCACTCTCGTTCAGGAGCGTAGTGTGAGGACAATTTTTTTTCTCCTCTCTTTCCTCATGTTATGCTGTATTTCTTCTTCTTTATTGCATTTCGTTGCCTTGTACCTACATGTGCAATGACAATAAATTGAATCCAATCTAAAAAATCCAATCCAATACTGCATACAGTTTTATACCTGATAATTTACATGTGATAATGTTTTCCTGTTTGTTCTAAATCACTCAATTTATGTAATTCTATTTCTCCTTTCCTTTGTTTAGACCACACACACACACACACACACACACATATAGCCACACGACCATGCACAAGTTTGTATAAACCAATGTAACCAGTAAACTTGTTGGACATTAAAGTAAACTAACTGGAGTTCCTGTCTCCGTGTCCTTACTGACACTCCATGGCATTGACCAAGTATACTTAAGAACCAGCACACCTTCCCTACAATGGGTGATGAATGAGAAAAGGCAAGTGAGTTTGCGTTGTGCATTTTCCAGCAACCACGCCGCTAGTTTCAGTGTTGCGTTAAATATTTAAGGCTGGGCGTTTATAATATATTTTTATAGTGAATGCCACTATAATTTGTGTTTGTTTTTTACTTATATTTTTGTTCTTTTTTCTATTCTGAACACTGCTAAATTTACAGGATTTTTTGTGGAGGGTGGGGAATATAAAAACCATGTTTCTAATGTTTGTAAACGTTTAGTTTATTTTACATTATTTCTGAATGAAATTATAAAATGTGTCTATACATAGACTATATACATAGACTTGTACACCAATGCAACTTATCTGTGTGTCATAAAGTGCTCATAAAAATAGGTAGAGATGGTACAAGAAAAGAACTGCCATGTATGTACAAGCATCACAGTACAGTAGTAAGTGAGTGTCAATTTAGAATAAAAAAAATCAAAGCTTAATTTGTCATAAACATATTATGCAGCCCCTCACTACATGTGGAAAATTTGATGTGGCCCTCGAGTCCACACTGCATCACTGTGTGGTATGGCGCTTGCAACGCATCCTGCCGCAAGTCACTTCAGCGCATAGTGAGAGCATCTGAGAAGATCGTTGGTGTCTCTCTCCCCTCCCTCCAGGACATCTACAGCACCCGTCTCACCCGCAAAGCCCTCCGCATGGCAGGTGATCCCACCCACCCAACACACAGCTTCTTCAGTCTGCTGCCATCAGGGAGGAGGCGTAACACAGTCTCATCCCAACTCGTCACATATTGACGCTTGGTTTTTGCGTCGCTTTTTGACGCTCAAGGTACCCCTTTAGCGTCAACTTTTCGACGTGAAGGGAAGGTAATTTTTTTAAATAGGAAACACTTAGCGTATATTAATCATTTTTAAATAAATTATGCCAGTACTTGCATCTGTCTCCTATATCTTGCGTTTTCTTCACAGATGGTAGATTTAGGGGCAGGGGTTGGGTAAGTCACTATTTTGACTGTTTACATTCAAAAATCACACCCCTACATATAAGCAATAATGGCAACCTTATTATGACGATAAAACTCCCAATAGCGCGTTAGCATATCGACGCTGAAAAGTTACGCTTCCCTTCACGTCGAAAAGTGACGCTAAAGGGGTACCTTGAGCGTCAAAAAGCGACGCAAAAACCAAGCGTCAATATGTGACGACTTGGGATGAGACCGGGTTGCCAGGCGAGGACCAGCAGACTGAAGGACAGCTTCATACATCAGGCTGTCAGGAAGCTGAACTCCCTCCCGTCCTTGCCCCCCCTCCCCTCTTTTACCCCATGCAACATTGAACTCTGATACTACAACCCCCCCCCCCCCCCCCCCCCCCCCAGCTCCCCACATCCCCAGGACCCCCCCACCAACTTAAAAACTGTGACCAGCACCAGTCACTTGTGCAGCATTGGACTAATCACTACCTCATCCAGCATTGACTGCAAACTACCTCTTCGGATAGTCTGATAAAAGACTGTTCTCGTCACTTTAACAGACTGATAAGCTCTTCTTGCACTACACATATATCTGCACAGTTTTGTTTTATTTAACTGGTTTGCACTCTATCTTCCATGTGCCTTATGCCACTTTATCTATCTATCTTTTCTTTATTTTTCTACAATGTCCTCATTTGTATATCTGTATAGTTGTATGTACATAGGTTTAAACTGTATTTATCTGTATTTGAACGTCTGCTGTCAGTGTTTAATGTTTACTGTATGCACCAAGGGTCTGAGAGTAACTAAATTTCAATTCTCTGTATGTATGTACGGTACATGTGGAAGAATTGGCAATAAAGCAGACTTGACTTGACTTGAGTCAAAAGGTTTGTCCACCACTGCTCTATGTGCTTGTGTTAATGGCTTTACAGCATCCACCTCATATAGATGTGCACAGAATCATGCTTTAGTTCAGTTCAGTTCAATTTATTTATAAAGCACAATAAAACAACAATGGTTGACCATTGTGCTGAACAATATCGTTTAAAAGAAATCAAAGTACATACCATGATATGACAAGACAAACAAACATTTTAAATAAGCTCTGCTTTAGACAATGAACACACACACACAGGTTAGGTTTCCATGTTTTGTGGGACAATCCATAGGCGTATTGGTTTTTATACTGTCCAAACTGTATTTTCCATCACCCACACAAACTTACACATAAATGTACCCCTTACAGAAAACTTTGCGCATTTTAAGATTTTCAAAAAACTTAATTCTGTATGATTTATAAGCTTGTTTCCTTATAGGGACAAAAATATTGCCATCTTTGTCCCCCATAACGTAGGGTATACCTGAGCCATGTATCTGGTATGATATACCTGAGCCACACACACACACACACAAATCTGAGTATGCTAAATTTTAAATGAGTAAAATCGTATATGTTGTTTTTACTTTTTAAGAAATGTTTTCATTTTAATCTAGCCTGTAGATATATATATGTACTGTAAAAGAGCAAATATACATTTCACTTTAAACTTCTCAGTAAAATAATTACACCTACAGTTTTAAACATTATTAAAAAGTTTTAAACACATTGTGTCGCTAAAGCAAGTCATGCTGTCTATTGTCTTTAAATTAAACTTTAGATTTATTCTTTAATTTCTTCAAAATAGTCTGATGAGAATGCACCCACGTACTTTTCTCACATGAGTAGAAAACTCTGGATGTTTTTGACAAACACATAATTATTTTACTTCAGAATTTTTTTTTTTTAAATGCATGATTGAACTTTTCTCATCTGACTGACCTACGTTTTTCAAATTATTTATTATTTCAAATTATGTTTAACAGCCACAGGAAATACATGTTGTTTTCTAACGTTCATGAAACCTTTATTCATTGCTTACATACTATTGCTTACATATTTCAGATTGTATTTTGTGAGTGTTGTATAGAGTACATGGCACACAGTAATGGATACTTGCACATTCACATACTTCTTTATTCTGTTCTGTTCTGTTATACATTAGTCTGATTAGTCTATGTTAAAAGACATATCTTATCATAGACAATGCTGTAAATAATCTTTACCTCTGAAGCCTCACTGAAACTGTCTGCCTCATTCACTCTCAACTCTGAATTCACTTCTGCCTCCGTCTACAGCAAATAAAGTAGTGTTTGAAACATGTACATACAGGGAATAGTGACATACAGAAGAAAATAACACATTAAGTACACTGCTGGACAATAACCAATCATTTGTATCCTAAATTATTTTTTAACACTTTAGAATGATAAACACATTCACTATTAACTATGACGTTTGCCTCAATAAACTCTTCATTTACTGCTTATTAATAGCTTGTAAGGTAGTCGTTGTAGTTGTTAAGTTTAGGATTATGGGATGCAGAATATGATCATGAAGAATACATAATTAATATGTGCTTAAGTACTAATAAACAACCAATATGCAAGCTAATAATTACCTACTGTAGTTAAAAATGATAGCTGAGAAGTTGTTCATCATACTAATGTTATTTTTTATTTTTCTATATTTGACTAATTATTTTCTATGATTGGTCCATATATAATCCTACAAACGCTTGTTTATTAATAGATTTTATACAATGTAAAAATAGCCAGGTGTTAAAAGCCACTCTATCAGTTCTTCTCACCTGTGAAGTTTGTTTTTCTTGCGTGTCGTCCTGATTCTGCTCTAACAAACCTAGGCTGACTGTTTCTTGTTCATTCTTGACAACACATAAAAACGTCAAATTAGTGCAATAATGACAGAGCACCCCTAAATGAAGAGCGGTCCTGTATCAGATCAGAGCTTGCATACTTGATTGAAATACATCATGTAGATGAGTGTCACAATGCTGCAAACGCTGTAAAATCTCAGTTCAACATTATCTTTATTCTTATTTGAAGGGTTCTGATAACATACGTCTTAAAATAAAAGACGTTACAAAAGAGTTACGGAAAAATACACTGAAAATAAATAAGTGCATGTTTGTCCAGGCAGGTTTTTTCCCCTCCATATAATGAACATCAAAACTTGCTAATTATTCAACAAGCGCAATAGGCAGAGTCACTGAACACCGTGCAGCACTATTCGGATCCCACATGACAACTTACGCTGCTTGACTTCTTCCTAAAAAAGGAGTGAAGAGTTTCTTGCCGCTTTGAACTCATCTCGACCTCTAATGAATGATGGATACAGCGCGGGACTGCGAGCGCGAGCCTGGGCATGTCGTGACGTAACAAACTGAGTGACTGATTGCCATGGAAACGTAAACGTCATGTATAAATTATCTTGTCTTTTTGAATTTTAAATCATTCTGCATTTATATACATTGCTCCATTAAAACCTCAACATGTGGAGAACACAACTGTCCAATGAAAAAGTGCGGGGGACGAATTTACTTTTTATAAAAAGTGGGGGGGACACGTCCCCCGCGTAATCTACACCCCTGAATCAGTGCAATCAGCTGTGTGATCAGAGCAACGTCAGATTGGTGACAGCTGTGTGTCCTCAGTGCAATGGATGATGGGAATTGTAGTCTGAGGTGAATTGCCAGTAGTGTAGTGTAGTGCAAGAGTCCATGCAGAGAGCGAGTGACCTCTGGTGGTGTGTAAGACCTGGTCGAAACCAGAACACACACACATACACAATTTCGGACAGCACATTCTTGAGCAAAGCTTCCCTCCTGCTGATCTCCTGCCCTGAACCTTCTTATCTCCTGGGACCATAAAAACCAGGATATATTGGAGAGGAACATCTGGATGTCTTTAGAGAAGAGAACCTTAATAATTCAAGGATGGTATCGTTGAAGATGATGTTTTTACAATCAATGTCCAACTAAGAAAATCTCCAGATCTTCCCAAAAAGTGACATTATGACCTCGCGTTATCAGCACATTCCAGGAACGCGCCTTGGTGCTCCCTAACAAACAAAGAGGCGCCACGCTTTGCTCAAATATTTTAAAAGGGACAAATTATACTAGTTTCTGCTATTGAAGCAATCAGTGTTAATTTCGTTGACGAAGACGACGACCAAAAATATTCGTCAACAAACCTTTTTTCTGTGACTAAGACGAGACGTTGACGAGCTAAAACTAATATCTGATGATAAAAACTATGACGAAATTTATGCGCGTCTTCGTTCACAAGACGAGACGGGACTAAAATGTTATTTGAGGACTACCGGACATTCAAAATACATCCTATAGGCTAAGTTAACTGTCTTGTCTTTCAAAATGTGCGTCTCTGTCATTGGATAAGGTGCGTTTGCATATCTAGTCTCAGTATGGCAGCTGCAGTGGACGGATAGCCTACCAAAACGCGAACTAGCGATCTGAAACAATGGCCTCAGCAACCGAAGGGTTAGGGAGTAGGTGACCAGACGTCCCGTTTTTCTATTTGAGGGTAGTGCACTATTTGAGGGTATAGGGGGCGATTTCGGATACAGCCCAAGACAGAGAGGAAGTTTAAGGCTTATAAAGCGTGTGTAATCAGTGCAATCAGCTGTGTGATCAGAGCAATGTGAGATTGGTGACAGCTGTGTGTCGTCAGTGCAATGGATGATGGGAATTGCAGTCTGCGGTGAAGTGCCAGTAGTGTAGTGTAGTGCAAGAGTCCATGCAGAGAGCGAGTGACCTCTGGTTGTGAGCGAATGGAAGTTCATGGCCAGGATTTGTGACAGATACAATGTACAGTTCTCATACTATGTGTGTAAATAGCTGTGCTAAAACATTTATGAGTATTTTTGCATGCCAACAGATTTTGTTAGGGATGTGTCGCATCAAAGAATCACAATCTTTGAAATCTAGTAAATGACATTTTTCTTACACCACTAGTTTTAGTCATATTATCAAGATTTCAGATGGCCGTTCACAATTTGTTTGTTGGACTGTGTATGTTTTTAGGTGAAGACACCTCTTTGTGAGCTGTTATCATAATAGGAATAAATGAAAATTAAGAAATTAAGTAACAGCCTTTTCTCTTTGAGAAATTTCTTTTAGTGCAACTTTGTGTCTGTCCAGGATGTGCGAACACATGAAGCATCAACATGAAAATTAAGTCTTGCTGTTTTACCCTTAAAACTATTACAACTGAAACAAATCAAACTATTGCACTGAAAGCTGCACATTCATTTAAGTTTGAGCATGTTAAAATTTCCACACTCTTGTAAAGAGTATTGAAAAATTTCATTCATAACCTTTCATACATTCAAGAGACAAAATCACTAAGAAAGAGAGTATAGCAAGACAAGAAAATTATTATAATGCAGATAGAATTCAGAAAATCTGTTTCATAAACAATTGTGAAAGTTTATTAAATGTGGATTTGTAAATTAGATTTTTATTACTCCGCAGGATTTCACAATTCACATTACGTTTCTTTTACTGTATTTGTTTTAAACTCCTCTGCAAGTTCATGCTAATCCTTGCATGGCAAAGAGAGCATGACGAGCACATATTTATTAATTTAAGAAAAATTCCTGAACACTTGACTGAACTTTTTATTATTTTGACAAACCTCCATTTCAAATTATTTCCCTTGAGGTGTTTGTCCACAGAATTTTTTTCAACACTTCAAGAATGTTATCAGTCACTATCGCCATCTTCTTTGACTCAAATAAAGCAACATTTCTGGTGTACATAAGCATCTACAATGTGTGCATGTGCTAAACGTCTTTATTTCTCCACTTCTTTCTCCACATCAAATCTTATTTGATGTAATGCAAACATATTTTGAGAACTATGATGTCCCACGCTTTTGTAAAGGTTATAGAAAGTATTCAAACATAATCGTTGCGTAGGAATTATCTTTGCGCAAAACGAATTTATTAAAAATCTTTGAATTACGAAATGCAAAGTGTATACATCATTTAAGAAAAATTGCTATCAATGCATACAGGATACAGAAATCCTCCTCTTGATCTATTGTGGCTGACGCTTTAGTAAGTCAGACGATCAGGATTATGGATGATGCGGCTCACATTTTGTTTGTTGGACTGTGTATGTTTTTAGGTGAAGACACCTCTTTGTGAGCTGTCATCATAATAGGAATAAATGAAAGTTAAGAAAAATTTCTTGAGAGTGTTTGACTAAGTCGGTATTTATTTTTTAGGACAATTATCCATCTGTTTGATGTGAGACCCCCATTAAGTATCGACACGAATATTAAGGCGTGCTGTTTTACACCCACAACTGAAACATATGTAACCATTGTGCTCAAAGCTACACATTCAGTAAAGTTTGAGGTTGTACACAGTCTTGAAAAGGCTACAGATATCAAGGAATTTTTTTGTGCTCCCTATGAAACTCAAGAGTTCAAGTCATTATGAAAATTATCATATGAATACAGGAAACCATAACATTATACTACATTCCCTTTGAAAAGGTTATAGACATCGTTTAAACAGGAAATATGTTTGCACAACAGAAATATGTATCAGTATAATAAATACCTAATACTGAAATCCTGTCCTCTAAATATATTGTTAAAGTTGTAATGTTGATTTTGATGGCCTACCTCACTTGCTGATACCACTCTATACTTTTTCATTGTTTTTTTAGATGAAGACTATTCTCAGAATCTGGTCAATCGCGTCACAGGTGTTTGCAGGAAAACATAAGATAATAAAAGGAAAGTCCTTCTACAAGAGATTATTTAAACTGAGATTGTGATGTACTGTAGAGCTGTTTCTGGTCTGTCTACAAACCGGCCACGAGACACAAGCCCCGTACTGTTTCTCTGTTACACGTACATCTGTTTCATTTAGAACACAAAGTTGCACATTACAACTTGAAGATAGTGTGGAAACACTATATTCTTTGCACATGTCTCTAAACATGACTTTAATAAATAAATCACAGATGTCATGTAGTTAATTCATTGAAAGGTGCATGTTTTTGACCATTTTAGATGGTCTACACTGGCACACAGACACATGTTTTAGGTATTCATCTGACCAAGAGGTTTGATCCTGGGGAAACACACACAACAGCATCTGTGTGTTATCATGACTGTCTTCATAATTGATCCACTTTTATTAAAACTTTCCTGTAGCTCAAATAGTAGAGCATGGCGCTAGCAACGCCAAGGTCATGAGTTTGATTCCCAGGGAAAGCAAGAGCTGATAAAATGTAAAAACTTGAATTCAATGTAAGTCGCTTTGGATAAAAGCGTCTGCTAAATGCATAAATGTAAAACAATGCGGCATGAAGTTACTGTATTCAACAGCACGGCCCCTTGAAATATTGTAGTATATCTTTTTTCCCTTCTAAATATCTAAACATGTATTTAGCTTAAATATTAGTTAAGTGTTTACAAAGTTGCCATGGCTGTTGTTGAATTTTATAACATATATTTCACCAAACTGAAAATGCAAGTGAACTGAGATTTCATAACTGAGATAATCTACAGGATGTGAAACAAGCTCACAGTTACATTAGAGTTTTGGATCCTAGTTTATGTCAATGTTTTTATGTTAATGTTTGTTACTGTTCCGCATGTTTAACACCTCATTACTTGAAGACACGTACTGTATAAATCACTGTAGTAGGCCGACTCTGAAACCAGACCAAAAAAAAAATTAGACTTGTAGCAGTATGAAAATTATGTTTTTATCTTTCTATGATTTGTTTGTGTTGTTCTGAACCAGGGTTTTCATTTTTAACATCACAATTCATATTATATTGTCATGTGTGATTGTAAAAGTTTTGTGCGTGAGTGTCTTGTTTTTTTTTGTGGGTTTTTTGCAAACAGTACTGCTGTAACGTTAGCGAGCTCTTTGTGTTCTTTGGCTTCTCTTCATATTCATCGATATTTATGTGAATTTGCTTGATTCAAATATTTACCAAAATGTTTGGGTAATGTATGTAAATATAGAATGCAGCACAAGGATCTTTGAAAATATTTTATCTTGAAATATCCATGTAGTAATAATTCAATTAACACATTAACATTTTACAGGAGATGTGAATGTGAGTTCTTGGTTGATTTGTACATTATTCGATTAAAATAATTATATTAAACACTGTGCATTTGCCAGCAAGATGCACAGTGCCTTGTTCGCAAGAAAAACATAAGATTGTTTAAGTGATGATAATCTCACTGAATGTATCAAAGCATCTGATGTTTATGACTACTGAAGGAGCCACATCCTTGGTTGTTTCACACCTACAGGCCCTTCCTACATTCAGAATTTGGTATTTAAATAAGGTTTAGCGGCCACATAGTTAACCGGAGAAGACAATGCAGTCTCCTGTTACAATGGCTGCTGCTGTTCCAAATAGTCCTGAAACATCTAGAAGAATGATGTGTGTAACACCGCCAAGAAGTTCTATTGAAATGAGAGAAGAGCTGGCTTTAGCACCAAGGAAAAATCAAGGGAAGAGCCTATGAAAGGTTCTCATTGAAGATGAAGATATTGTGGAACAAGATTTCACTGTGTCTTGTGATCATGTGGGGAGATTTGTGTTTGACAAAGAGTTGCAGATTGTGAAACTCTATGTTTTGGAATCTTATGATGAATATACACCCGAATGCTCCTACCTGCTTTTTACTGCCATAGACTGGACATACTTCTACAATCAAATTTGGTGAAACTTTATTATGGATGAAAAAATTTGGTACAATTTCCAGTGGGATGGTACAATGCCTGGCACGAGATATAATGTGAGCAAGCCACCGGACTACATATCCATATCATCCTGTTGGAACAAAACGGTTAATGACCAAAATGATCTCATGCTGGTAAATAAACGTCGGGAGGACTCACTTTCTGTCTCAAAGTAGCAATGAGTCTGACTCTGATGAGTATGATCGAGACTGGCCTCTTCCTGAGGTCAACCCTTTTGAATGCTGCAAAAAGAGTCTATATTTCGAGCAAAGCGATGTACCTGTGTTAAACACCATTTTTTCAATGATAGACAAGCTGTTTCAGTCAAGTTAAATTTCATTTAAAACCAAATAATTAGTATGTGTATTCGGTATAACAAACCTGAACAATTATGTTGTAATGTTTCTTTTACAGCGTTCACTCACCCATCTATTTGTTCCTTGCTGTATGTTTAATCGTTTAATAATTGGCTATTGGATTAAGTTTTCCCAAGCCACAATACATTACCGTTTACTTGAAACAAATTACCAACATCTTAACAAAAATCCTAATAAATGACCGCGTTATCTCATAATCTTTAATCAAAATATCTTTCAAGGTCCCATGGCATGAAAATTTCACTTTATGAGGTTTTTTAACATTAATATGAGTTCCCCTAGCCTGCCTATGGTCCCCCAGTGGCTAGAAATGGCGATAGGTGTAAACCGAGCCCTGGGTATCCAGCTTCTCCTTTGAGAAAACGAAAGCTCATATGGCCCGATCTGGAATCTTCCCTTTATGTCGTCATACGGGGAAAGGTTACCTCCTCTTTCTCTGCTTTGCCCACCCATGAGAAAATGAGCTACGACCGTGCGAGGAGAGCGAGAGACATCATGGCTTGCAAACGAGCGAAGCATTATTTTTTGGCACTTCAGATCTGTTCTACTCTATGAACTGTAACATACTGTAATACAACTGAATGCAATAAAGCTGTTCACATTTACATATTTTCTGTTGTCATACATAAAACAAGTATAATAGTAAACACGACCCATTAATAATACATGTTAACCCTGAATCACTCTCACTATACTCCTTAAATCCTGATTTATAATCGCAACATCGTCTGATAAAATCAATATACAACTAACTTACACTAAAAAGAGACTATATGCAGTGGTTTTGGCTACATTACTGTTTTGCGTCTGCGTAATAAACTGCGCATATTAACAGACAAATTATGTTCATATTTAAAAGTCCAAACAGTCAGTAAGCGACAAGTGCTTGTAAACGCTGTTTTGTAAATGATTTATTGATGAGTCTGCTGCTTTAAGGCAAACTGAAAGCGCTGCTTCTCTGCCGCTCGCTGCTCAGAACAGACACAGAGAGAGGGACACTGCGCCGGGAGAGAGACCTCGTGCTCGCGGGGCAGTAGGCCTACTGGAGACATCTTCCAACTGAATGATAGTTTTTTTTTTAAGTCGCTAGGTTTGTTAGTATGTACCCGTTATGGGAAAAAAGCCGCCAAAAGATACTAAATATTGTTCTAAAGTCGCGCTCGTGTGTGTGAGACGCGGGAGCTGATGGCAGCGGGCGGTGGATATTGTTGCGGTCCGCCCAGGTAAAGTCTATGTGTGGGAGACACTGACCGTATCAGACACAATATTTTAAACTAACCATTCGGAGACGTCCTGCTGTAGCCGCTGAGTTGCAACTTCTTCATCCGGTCCTTCTCCATCCGGATCAGATTCTGGGTCAAACTGAAAAGCTTGAAGGACTGCGTGTCTACGAGCCACTGCGATACATCCACTGTAAACATTAGCGCATGGTACCGTGGCACAAGCTGCAGGCCACACCCACCCTCCACCTTCCCCCGCCTCTCTCCTCCTCATTAGCATTTAAAGCTACAGACACAGAAATGGCTCGTCCTAAGGAAAGCTCATTGTGGGACTGGCTCGTAGTGGCTGAAATTCTGCACCAAGGCTGAATTTCGGGAACGAGACTTCAGATGCAGTACTAGGGACCAATTAGGCCTATATAAAAGCATCCAAAAAACAGCATGTCATGGGACCTTTAAGTCTGAGGGTGTATTTGTGTGTGTGTGTGTGTGTGTGGCCAAAATTACCCAGAAAAAAACTATTGTGAAAGATAACTCAATCATAGAAGAATGCTGACTTGTAAATGTTTTCACACATGTAAGTCTAGTGTTGCTTTAAGTCTGAGGATGTGTGTGTGTGTGTGTGTGTGCGCGCATGTTTATGTGGTATATGAGGACACAAATTTGTATAATGACATGTATGACAGAGGTATTACAATATGAAGGTGGTTTATGAGGACACTGCCTATGTCCCCGTAATTCAAAAGGTTTAAAAAACATACTAAATGGTGTTTTTTTGAAAATCTAAAAATGCACAAAGTCTCCTGTGAGGGCTAAGTTTAGGTGTAGGGTTGGTGTAGGGCAATAGCACACACAGTTTGTTCAGTATAAAAACCATTACGCCTATGGAGAGTCCCCATAAACCACAAAAACCAACATGTGTGTGTGTGTGTGTGTGTGTGAGTGTGTGTGTGTGTGTGTGTGTGTGTGTGTCCAAAATTACCCAGAAAAAAAAAATAGTGAAAAATAACTCAATCATAGAAGAATGCAGACTCGTAAATGTTCTCACACATGTAAGTCTAGTGTTGCTTTAAGTCTGAGGATGTGTGTGTGTGTGGCCAAAATTACCCAGATAATTTTTTTTTTTAAAAATAACTCAATCATAGAAGAATGCAGACTCGTAAATGTTCTCACACATGTAAGTCTAGTGTTTCTTTAAGTCTGAGGATGCGTGTGTGTGTGACCACAATTACCCAGAAAAAACAAAATTGTGAAAGATCACAATCATAGAAGAATGCAGACTCGTAAATGTTCTCACACATGTAAGTCTAGTGTTGCTTTAAGTCTGAGGATGTGTGTGTGTGTGGCCAAAATTACCCAGATAAAATTTTTTTTGAAAAATAAAAAAATATTTTTCATGTATGAGCATGTATGAGCAGCACCCGCTCATACACCCAGGCGTCGAGGCACGTCTGTTATGGTTTGAAGAGGGATAAACACAAATCGCAGACAGTATGCAATTAACACGGATTTATTCAGACGCAACAGGGAAAACAAAACCCACGTTGGGCAAAACAAGGCTGGAGGGCAAAAACAAAGACTAACTTCACTAGGCTAAGACTTGACAGATAACTAGACGAATAACTAACAACAGCAACAAGATCAGGACTTCACAAGGCAGAGTTCTTCACAAGATACTCACGGGAAGGTCTACACACAAGTAACGTATCACAGGATACACACACTGAGAATCACAATGAACCGGCCCAAGACAGCAAGAACAAAGGGATTAAATAAAGAGACTAATGATAAAGCAAGAGGGGCCTGTTTCAATAAGGAGGTTCAACCAACTCAGAGTTTAAACTTGAACTCTGAGTTGATTTACCGAGAGATTAAAATCTCAAGAGTTTTCGGTTTCAGAACAGCTGATCTGAGTTAGGTCAATCAACTCTGAGTAGACTAAATCAGAGTTAAGCGCGCACACCGCGACTATAAAAAGGCATTATCAATGGAGCGCAGATATAACGAGTCACCATGGCAACATCTGAAAAAAAGAGATCTGCATTTTTTTCTCCAGCTGAACTTGATGTGCTCATGCAGACTTATAGCAAATATGAGCATATATTTAAAAAAAAAAGCAACACCACTGCATCTGCGAAACAGAGACAGTTAGCGTGGGAAAACATAGCTGCTCAAGTTAATGTGTAAGTTTACATTTAAAATATTTAAAGTATTTCAATATTTAATTATACTAAAAAAAATAAGTAATGTAAGTGTGACGTGGGGAATTGGCTTAAATTTTGAAGTTATTTCAGATGTAATTGCATTCAAATACATAAACTAGGCTACTACATAGTTTCTAAAACAAATTTGACAAAACAAGAATGCATATAAACTTAACTTGATGTTCAGTAGAAATTTTTAATTAAAGGTTCCCACTTTTACACATGTTGATGAGTTTAAGATAAAATTTGTAAAATTTAGTTTTTAAAAGATTTAAAAATGCACTTGTGTGTCTGCCTTTTTTATTGATCAAGTGGTAGAGGTTGATATGACATTTAGAATGTAAGCAGTACTAAAAAATAGTTTTTAGAACGAGTAATAATCCGATTAATCTAGTTACAGTACATGTCCCTGTTGAAGGTCAGTGAATTTAAGCTAATTATTATTTTTTTTTTGCAGTAATATCAAAGGTAAAACTTAAAACTATGGTATTGAATCTAATTGTAATGTTCATGTAGGCGCAATCCTGCAGGTATTAAAAGAACATGGCAGCAGCTGAAAATGAAATATAAAAACATAATTCAATCAGGTAAGGTTTGAGCATGTCATGCATGTAGTTTTTTTTACAAATGACATTTATGTAAATGGCAATACATGTCTAATGCTGTTTTCATACAGTGCTCTTTTTCATTTGACATCTCTTCAGCCAACAGAAAGAAGGCAGAGGCTCGCAAGACAGGGGGAGGCCCTGCACCAGCACCACTCACAAATGCTGAGGAGATGGCCCTGAGTCTGAACACTGGAAGGCCAGTGGCTGAGGGAATTCCTGCAGGGTGTTCATCAGTGCCAGTCACTCCCCAGGACACAAGTGCCTACATAAAATGTAAGAGGGCTACATACACACACACACACACACACACACACACACATATAAAATTTACTTATTTACTTTCTTTTTTGCATTGGTCTTAATAGATTCTGATGGCAATATCTGTCACCAATTTCACCTCCGTCCGCTGATCGCCAAATCGACTGCGGTGAATTTTCAACCGTTACACGGAAGTCATCTGCACCGAGTTTCCCCACAGGAGACGCGAGCTCGGCGACTATCTCGCGATAATTACTGAACTCGCATTATCATACCGAGGCTCTCACTTCTATATGTACCACAAATTATTTGCAGCTAAATGCACCATTCGAGTGGCCCAGTGGAATCAAGCCCCTTACTGGGGAGCCCTGGACACCGAACTCCACAACAGAGTATTTTTAGGCTGCCGTAACATAACATGTGGGGTCTGCTGATCCATTTCCCACTCCAGCACCATATGCCCCTTCAACAACCCATCCACCCCCCCCCTGCCCAGAATCACCTCAGCTGAAATCCACCAGCTACGTGCCAAGCATTCCAGACGTCTCATCCAACCCATCTCCTTTACTTCGCCACCGCCCATTTTCCTCTGACAGCCAGGTCTGCCAGTTTATGCATGTTTGCAATTTTTGTGGCAGTGCTCACGCCCGCTTGATTTGTCCTGTTAAAAAAGCTGCAGATAAAAATACTAAAAAGATATTTATCGACTCCTGTAAATGTTTATCCACAGAACTGCTCCATCACCCTGACCCTTATTTCTTTGATTATGTCATATCAGGTCTCTCACACGGTTTCCACCCCGGCGTCGGAAATCTCCCCAACCAAAGCCTCATCTGCTCCAATCTCCAGTCCGCTCTCACCGAACCCGAAACCGTCGATATCCTAATCAAAAAAGAAATGGACGCAAACTTCATGATCGGCCCCTTTTCCGTCCCCCCCTTTAACATTTTCCGAGTTAGCCCCATCAGCATAGCTACCAGAAAATTTTCAGGTAAAAAACGCCTCATAATTGATTTGTCATCACCACACAATTCCCTGTTCCCGAGCATTAACAGCCTCATTCCGCTCAAAGAATTTTCCCTCCACTACCACGACATTGACCAAGCCATTACCCTGATCAAAATCGCAGGTCATGGCGCTTGGCTGGCCAAAGTCGACATCACTTCTGCCTTTAAAGTAATGGCCATTCACCCAGACTTTTGGCATTTATTCGGCATCCGCTGGCAGGAAAAATGTTACTTTTCCGTCCGCCTCACCTTCGGCTGCAGAAGCAGCCCCAAAATTTTCGACATGTTGTCAGAAGCTATCTGTTGGATCCTCTCGAACAATTACAACGTACCTTACCTAGTACATCTCTTAGATGATTTTCTAATCATCTCACCCCCCAAATCCATCCCGGCCGCTCATCTTCTGACAACTCAAAACGTTTTTTTCAAGATAAAACCGCGGGCCCTAGCACTTCCATCGAATTTTTAGGTATCAGTTTGGATTCACAAAAATTCCAGGCTTCTCTACCTAAAGAAACAATTGACAGGACGATTCTAGTAGCATCCACTCTCTTAGCCAACCAAGCTGTTCTAAACGCGAACTGCTATCCATTCTCGGGCATTTAAATTTCGCGATGCGCATCATCCCGCAAGGCCGCCCCTTCATCTCCCATCTCCTTTCTCTCGCATCATCCGCCCATGCACTTGAGGATCAAATAGCTCTAACTGACTCATGCTGCAACGAGCTCAGCTTATGGATATCCTTTCTCAAACAGTGTGAACGGCTTATCCTTCTTTTACAATAACCTGATTTCTTCCCCAGTTGACATCCAATTATTTACCGACGCCGCACCCTCCGTCGGTTTCGGAGGTTTTTATCAAGGCCGCTGGTTCGCATCTACATGTCCCCCCCCAGCTGCTAAGTCTACCTCAGCCACTAATGTTCTCAGCATTATTCAAGCTATAACCCTTAGTTGTCGCAGCCCTTCTGTGGGGCAAAGAGTGGTCTGCCACTAGCATCATTATCCACTGCGACAACGAGGCTACAGTGCACCCGCGCTAATGCATTTGCTAAGACGCCTGATTTGGATTTCAGCTCACAACCAATTCATCATAACAGCAAAACATATTCCCGGGTCCAAAAATCTAATAGCAAACTCTCTCTCTCGCTTTGCCTTTCAGAAATTCAGAACGTTGGTGCCAGAGGCGGACCCGTTCCCAACCCCGGTACCTCCCTATTCAGAGCTGATATTCCCGTAAATCATCCTCTGAAACCTCTCCTCGAAGCATCCCTCAATTCGATTCTTCAAGCAGTCTCCCCCAGGACCCTACAGTCTTACCTAACAGCATGGAAATGCTTCAAAATTTTTCACTCTGCTTACAACCTGCTGTTCCCCGACTTTTCCCTGCTCTCCATCACCTCTTTCATCTCTCACCTTAATGTAAACAAAAAGCTCCAAATCAGCTCCATTAAAAGTTATCTAAGTGGAATCCAATTTTTCCACAAACTTTTATATGGTTCCCCTTCCCCCCAAATAGCCAATTCACAAACCTCCCTACTCATCAAAGGTATCCAAAAAGCCCATCCCACCCACCCAGACTCCAGGCAACCCATAACCTTAAAGATTTTGACTGAATGTATTTCCACCCTCCGCAGAGGTTACCATTTCGTCCACACCGGCCACACGCTCAACGCCATGTTTATCCTGGCTTTTTCGGCTTTCTCAGATGCTCTGAGCTCGCTGTTACATCTAGCTTTAACCCAATCATTCACCCCACAATTTCTGATCTAGCGGTGCTGGACGACGAAACCATCTCTTACTTCATTATGCAAAGTAAAACAGACCAGTCAAAGAAAGGTCACTTCATTTACATCTTCAACCTCCTATCGCCCATATTACCATACCAAGCCCTCCTAGCTTTCCTCCACCTCAGGAAATCACAGTCCAAACTCCCATCCGACCCACTGTTTACAGACGACTCCAACCGCCACGTCACTCGCTTCTGGTTCCAAAAGCACCTTAAGTCAGTCCTGCTCCTATCTGGTACCCCAGCCAAAAACTTTTCCAGCCATTCGTTCCGAATAGGCGCAGCAACCACAGCGGCCCATAAAGGCCTTTCCCAGCAGCAGATACAAGCACTTGGTCGCTGGTCATCAGAAGCTTTCAAAAGCTATATTTGATTGGACAGCTCCCACATCAAGGAAGCTCACCAAACACTAATCGGCCAACCCCTCTAATGACATACATTCCTGGGAACCCGAACTTTAGACCCTCCATAGCCAACCCCTCTTTAACATCACCTATATCCATTCATTCCAACAGCACTACATTCAGCCTTGTCTGTACTCCCCCACTGCCGCAGCAGTGACTGCTCTAGCAGGAGCCTTTTCTGTATTCCTCCACTGCCGCAGCAGTGACTGCTCCCGCAGGAGCCTGTATCTCTACCTCCCTCTTATCTCTACTTCCAGACTCCACAGAAGTACCACTACCACCGCAGTATCCAGCATCCCTTCAGCCCTAAGCCATGCAAGTTTTGGGGGTGTTATCAAGCCCCTCTTCGGCTGCTGTCCCGCGATAATAGCGTTTTGGGGGAGCGCTCTGGGTCTGGGCTAAACAGCGAGCTCGTACCCTTTCCCCGATCGAGGGGAGTACCCCGGGCTCGGGAATGATTACCGAGCTCGGAGCCCTCTCCCTGGACAGCACGCCAAATACGCATAAACTTACTCTGTTATTATATGTAAGTGTGAACTCGTGAAATGTAAGTCTAGTGTTGTTTTAAGTCTTAGGATGCATGTGTGTGTATGTGTGTGACCACAATTACCCAGAAAAAAAAACTTGTGAAAGATTACTCAATCATTGAAGAATGCAGACTCGTAAATGTTTTCACACATGTAAGTCTAGTGTTGCTTTAAGTCTGAGGATGTGTGTGTGTGTGGCCAAAATTACCCAGATAAATTAATTTTTTTAAATAACTCAATCATAGAAGAATGCAGACTCGTAAATGTTCTCACACATGTAAGTCTAGTGTTGCTTTAAGTCTGAGGATGTGTGTGTGTGTGTGTGTGTGTGGCCAAAATTAACCAGAAAAAAAAGAAGTGAAAGATTACTCAATCATAGAAGAATGCAGACTCGTAAATGTTTTCACACATGTAAGTCTAGTGTTGCTTTAAGTCTGAGGATGTGTGTGTGTGTGTGTGGCCAAAATTACCCAGATAAATTTATTTTTTTAAATAACTCAATCATAGAAGAATGCAGACTCGTAAATGTTCTCACACATGTAAGTCTAGTGTTGCTTTAAGTCTGAGGATGTGTGTGTGTGTGTGTGTGTGTGGCCAAAATTAACCAGAAAAAAAAGAAGTGAAAGATAACTCAATCATAGAAGAATGCAGACTCGTAAATGTTCTCACACATGTAAGTCTAGTGTTGCTTTAAGTCTGAGGATGTGTGTGTGTGTGTGGCCAAAATTAACCAGAAAAAAAAGAAGTGAAAGATAACTCAATCATAGAAGAATGCAGACTCGTAAATGTTCTCACACATGTAAGTCTAGTGTTGCTTTAAGTCTGAGGATGTGTGTGTGTGTGTGTGTGGCCAAAATTACCCAGAAAAAAAAGAAGTGAAAAATAACTCAATCATAGAAGAATGCAGACTCGTAAATGTTCTCACACATGTAAGTCTAGTGTTGCTTTAAGTCTGAGGATGTGTGTGTGTGTGTGTGTGTGTGGCCAAAATTACCCAGAAAAAGAAGTGAAATATAATTCAATCATAGAAGAATGCAGACTCGTTTAAAGATGGTCTTCTTTACTTTTTTTCTTTACTCCCACGTGTGAATCCCCAGTGGTAAACCAGCATGAGAATGGTAAATGATCTCGCAACATAATAAAATAACGATGATAATAATAATGAACAGGAAACATAATACTAAATAACTCTTTCTTATCTCAACAAACTTACTATATATAAAGTACCTTATATCGGTAATCTGCGCATCAAAATAATATCAAAATAATAAGTCTAATTTGTTTATCATTTGTATGAATGCATCTGTTTGGTCAGCCTACTAGTTGGCAAAAAAAAAAAAAAAGATATTTATGATATACAGTAAAATGAACTTATTTAACCCTTTCAGTGGTGTTTAAAATATTCTAGGGGTCCCCCCAGAGTGAGTTTTTTAAAGGCGACCTTATTTTAGAACGTTTCCATGGCGATGCGTCATGATTGTCACGTAACACACCGCGGCCACAATAACACTGTGACAGATGGATCGCTTTTATTTAGTTTTTCCTTTTTTATTTAATATATTCACAAACTTGCTCATGTCATGGACAATCTGATATTCCGATTCACAAATATGTGTAAATGAGTGGCTGCGTCTGAAACCGCCTACTTCTCCACTATATAGTAGGCAGTGTTGGGGAGTAGTTAACTACAAGTAGCGACGCTACTAACTTAACTACATTTTTCAGTAGCTTGGCAGTAGCTCAGTTGCTTTTTAAACAGTGTAGCTTTTCCAGTAGCTAACTACTTTTTGCAGCAAGTAGCGGTGTAGCGCGAGCAAAAGCTACATTGCGTTTTGTCGAGCCTGCGCGAATCAGCGCGATGCAAGGATATTCTTCTTGTTTGATTACAAACTCATTTTTTGCCATTACCGCCACCTGTTGTTTAATCACGCATCTTGCGGCTAACAGTTCACTGACGTACAGAAGTGGGTTGACACACCCATATTATCCATGATGGAGCAAGACGTGGCGGCAGATTTGGAGGATGGAGAAACAACTAACTTTAATTACCCATGGCCTTATTTGTCCAAGTTCATGTCTCTCAAAGAAACGACAAGTAAAGGTTACACTTTTTGTAACAGTCTGAGATATGAGTGTTGTGTGTAATAAAACAATACTCTTTGAAATCATAATTGTATTGCATTGTTTTAAACACTAAATATTTTACTTAAAACATTCCTCAGACACTTATTCAGTTATTTATAATATACGTTGTTCAAAAAAATCAAAAGTAGTTTCAATGTAGCTAGCTACTTTTTGATAGTAACTTGTAGTGTAGCTAACTACTTTTCCAAAGGGGTAGCTTGACTGTAGTTTAACTACTTTAACTTACGAGTAGCTTGTAGCTTGTCAAACTACAGTTTCAGAGTAGCTTCCCCAACACTGATAGTAGGGGAAATGCAGTAGGCGAGCGAAGAAGTTCCCGTATGTCCTACTGCTTCTGCCCAGATTCTCGAGTGTTCATCTGATGCACACTTTTCTATCCCAGAAGCCCACGCGAGAGGATACGTCATCATCACGTGACGGAGATCAGCGACGCGGGTGTTTACAAATGTGAGTATTATCATCAAAAACACGGTTACATGTGTTAAAATTGCATTTCTTGAGCTACTGTATAGTAAACTGTTGATTTGCTGAAGGTGTAGATGCTAGACAGTAACGCTACAGTATATTAGTAGAGCTCCAGTAAACACATTTACATAGACATTTAATGGTCTTTAAGATGTATAAGGTTTATTTAATAAGAGACAGGAACATATTCTAAAAGAATATTCAAAGGCTCTCAGTGAGCTGAAAACCTTTCAGTTACTGAAATGAATAAAACATGATTTTAAATCTTAAGGTTTCGTTTATTTTAATGATTGTAATGTCAAACAAAGCTGTTACAGTGCTTTTCTGATTCTTGAGTTCTGTGCATTTGATGCAGATCTTTTGTGCTGGAGCAGCTGACAGCGGGATTTGTGGAGAAAAAAAGGATAACAAATATAAAGTAAGAAATCATTTTGTTACTTCTAATACAGAAATCAAATGACATTGTGCTGTTAAAATGACTGCTTGTGTATTATGTTTGTGCATCTTTGTATGATCTGAAATGTCTGCAGACTGGTGTGTGCAGTGAGGATGGAGAAGTCCACAGCAGCATCCTGGAAATGATCCAGTGCAATGAATGGGACGCTCCATCACTCCACCTGACCTTACTGCCTCATCTGGACCGAATGCTGCTGTGTTCTCCTCATCCTCAGTGACCCCAGAGCCAGCGAGACCATCTAGAGAAAGACCAAATGAAATTAAGGATGTGATTTTATTCAAGTTTGACCTGCTGGTTTCTGTTCATACAACATCAGTCAATGGAGCACGAGTTTCAGAAGCTTCAAAAGCATTGTCAAATAATTTCACGAAGAATCTGAAAGTTAGGCTCCATTGACTGATATATGATGTTTTATTAACAAAGTTCGGGAGGAGCACGTCAGATACTTAGCCTAATTAACCCTTGTGCATTGTTTCAATTTACAACCTTTCGTTATGTTTGTGGCTGAAAACAGCCACTACTTTAAACTGCTGTAAAAATGTATCAGATAAATATTTTTTTCAAATGTTTTTGCATAAATCTATTAATCAACCTCAGTCCTGCTCAAAAATACTAAATGTTTAAAAAAAATTCAGGATTTTAACTCTTTAATTGCCAAATTCGTAAATGATGTCACTGATTTGGGAAAAAACCCCCACAAAATTACTAATTTTCAATATAAAATGTGAATGTGGACTGGATTTTTTTTTACCTTTTATCACAGTCTTGGACATGTCAAAGATTAGAAACAACATTGGTTTTGATGCATTGTTAGTTTTTGTGCAGCATCAGATTTTAACTTTTTCTCCCTCATTTACTGTTCGTGGCTGTTTTTGCCCCATTGACTTCCATTATAACCACATTTTTTGTTTGCAAAGCCATGACACCATATAAGCATGCATTTTTGATTGTTGGTGGTTTTCCCTGTTGGGAAGAGGTAAAATTTGTAATTTTTACTGTTGATAACCAGGTGGCACCATTAACCCTTTAGATAGGCCTGTGCAAAAAAAAGCTTAGTTTCTGGCTTTTACATGGAGTTACATGGAGTATAATAGCATATTAAAGTGTGTGTGTGTGTGTGTGTGTGTGTGTGAGAGTGTGTGAGAGATAGAGTATGAGAACTCACCTTGATGCGTCTGAGAAAATCAAAACATGCACCTCAGCTCTCAGAACTACATGGAGTAAACAAAAACAAAGTAAGTGTATTTATGCATCTGCTGCCTTTTGATGGTGAGAAATGCAGACTAAACAAAAACAAAGCAAGTGGATTTAAACACTTGCATGCAAGCATGCTGGTCATTTGATGGTGAGAAGAGCAGCAAGCAACATGAGAAAGGGCTTGACTTGTAGTGAAGTTTTAGAGATGATTATGCAGCCTGACCCCTCCAGCGAGCTGCAGGATGTATCGTCTTCTCCCTCTGACACCACAGACTCAGGAGAGTCAGATCCTGATTTGGATGTGGCACCCTCATCATCCTCTCTAGCTTCCACTGAAGGAGAGGAGGATTCGGAGGATCCTGGATCTGGGTGGATAGGGAGAAACGGTGAAGTGTGGTTTTCCACCAACGTGGAGACAACTCCCTTTCTTCAGCCTGCCAGAGGCGTGACTCCAGGGCCAACGCGCTATGCCATCGCAAGGGTCCAGAACATGGATTCTGTGTTCAATCTTTTTTTTACGGAGGAGATGATTGACCTCATTGTCAGCATGACTAACCTCCATGGGCGCCGCACAATGAGAAACTGGACCGGGGTGGACTCCACAGATATCCGTGCCTACATGGGGCTACTGATTTTGGCCGGCGTCTACAGGTCCAGAGGGGAGTCCACACGTTGCCTGTGGGATGATCGCAGTGGTCGTGCGATTTTTAGAGCCACCATGTCCCTCTCAAGATTCCATGAAATAAGCAGAGCTCTGCGCTTTGACGACAAGCTGCAAAGACCAGCTCGCCATAGAGAGGACAAGCTTGCCCCGATCAGATCCCTGTGGGAAATGTGGACGCATCGCCTTCCCCTCCTATTCAACCCTGGCAAAGATGTCACAGTGGATGAGCAGCTTGTGCCATTCAAAGGGAGATGCAGCTTTCGGCAGTACATGCCAAAAAAACCAGCAAAATATGGGCAAAAAATTTGGGTGACTGCTGATGTTCAGTCTTCTGCAGCTGTCCCTCCAGACACAAATCCACAGACACCAGCAGGCACCAGCAGCTCAGAAGGGAAGAGGGGAACATGCAAGTGGTGCACAGGACAAAAAAAAAGAACAGTGAGCACTTGCATCCGTTGTGGTGGACACACTTGCAAAGAACACCAAGTGATATGCTGCAAGTCCTGCTGGAAATACTGAAAACACACACACACACACACACACACACACACACACACAGTTTGTGGTTCGTTTAAATGTTTAGTTCTTCATCCATCCTCAACTCTTGAACCATTGTTCAGTTTATTTGAAGTTGTTGTTGCATTTTGGTTCATAATAAATTGTTCATAAATCTGATGCAGATGCTGAGTAGATTTTTTTTTTTACAGAAAAACTAAGCTTTTTTTGCACAGGCCTATCTAAAGGGTTAAAGGTGCCACCTGGTTATCAACAGTAAAAATTACAAATTTTACCTCTTCCCAACAGGGGAAACCACCAACAATCAAAAATGCATGCTTATATGGTGTCATGGCTTTGCAATCAAAAAATGTGGTTATAATGGAAGTCAATGGGGCAAAAACAGCCACGAACAGTAAATGAGGGAGAAAAAGTTCAAATCTGATGCTGCACAAAAACTAACAATGCATCAAAAGCAATGTTGTTTCTAATCTTTGACATGTCCAAGACTGTGATAAAAGGTAAAAAAAAATCCAGTCCACATTCACATTTTATATTGAAAATTAGTCATTTTGTGTGGTTTTTTTTCCCAAATCAGTGACATCATTTATTAATTTGGCAATTAAAGAGTTAAAATCCTGATTTGTTTTTAAACATTTAGTATTTTTGAGCAGGACTGAGGTTGATTAATAGATTTATGCAAAAAAATTTAAAAAAAATATTTATCTGATACATTTTTACAGCAGTTTAAAGTAGTGGCTGTTTTCAGCCACGAAACATAACGAAAGGGTAGTAAATTTGCCCACAGTGTACTGTTGAGTTTTTGAAAAATTTCAAAGCATTTTCCCAAAATATGTATCAAAATAAGATTAGTCACCAAAAATCATTCCATTTGCTGAAACATGGAGAACGTTATGGCCAAATTAAGACTCAAAATCACCCCCTAGTGGATGAAAACATCCCCAACAGCACATAAGGGTTAAACACAAGTGGTACGCAATCAAGTCAATCAACTCGCGGACATAAATACAGCTGACATACCTCCACTCATTTGACGGTCTATCAGCATTCGGTCCGCACCTCTTGCTATTACATCACAGACTCAGCTTCTCCCGTCCAAACCACGAGACCTATGCTGGGAATCTTTTCGGATCCTCCAGCCAATCTGCCGGCCCCAGGATCGGTCTTTCGCCACCAGACACGGCCGCTGCTCTCTGCTCAACCAGCTACACACTCTCCTCCACCGGCGTCTTAAGCCCGATTCTGACGGTAATTGTTTCTCTGGGGGACGTAAGTGATTTTCACCATATACAGGGGGTAGTTGGTGATTTAATTGCGGTCCGAATCCAAGACGCCTGTGTTTTTCTCTCACCACCTCCGTAAAAATCCCCGGCCGAATTATCTACGGTTTTTGACAAACACCAAGGTTGTGTGGTAATTTAATTGCCTTCCGAATCCACATCTCTGAGTTTACGAGAAGAAATCGATTCAAATTCAGCGTTTAACCCCTTTTTGAACACTCCCGAACACCGTACGTCTGTTGTACTTCGGTGTAATTTGCATAAATATTTATTCTGAAATGCTGGAAAGTATTTAAAAGAATAATACTTCATAACTGCTCCACCACAGCGAGTGAAAGCAGAAAGAGAAGAAAAGCACGTAAACATTCGAAGTGGGTCTTTATTATGGCAGCGGCAAGTATGCAATACAATTTTAAAATGTGTATCATAAACGGATATATATCGCGTATAATTATATACAACCATAGGGCGTATTCCTATTCTAAACAGGAGATTAAATAATCAAATAATAAATAGGATTATACATTATAAAATATGCTTGGAATAATAAGAATATATTTTACATAATAATAAAAATAAATTATTTCTATTTACAGCACACAATCATGTGACTGGCCACGTGAGCAGCGCGTTCGCAGGATCACTTAAATCACTCCTCCACTGTGAATAAATTGCCGTCGAATCCATGAGTTTTATCACTGAGAGGTGATATGAATATTAATCTTTACAGACATCCATATGAGAAACAATTACCGTCCGAACCTGGCTTTATTCCTCAGATCGGAATATAGATCGTATTCAAGCCTGAGGCAAACACTGATTAATTCCGACGCACCGTCCTCGCGGAAGGTAAACAAGCAGATTTACACGATCTTCCATCACCCTGCAAACCAGCCAACCTCACTCCTAAATCCACTCCAGCCGCCAATAGATCGAGGAAAGCCCGAAATCGCCTCGCAGACACCACCATTGTCCCGCTAAAGACCCGGCTCTCCGCAAGCGTTGGGTCTCTTCCGCAGGCCTTTAACGAGCCTGGGCCCCGCCCCAGTTCTCACCGCAGCAAAGCCTCACTCGCTTCCTGCTTCGGCTCAGCCTTCACCGCGTTTCTGCCGGCCGCAGCGTCTCATGCAGCCGGGCCTCTAGCTTCTGTTTCCAGCCTCCGTTAGCGGCGCAACCACCAGTGTTGCCAAATAATCAAGTAAATTCGCTAAAGGCAGGTAATTTGTTGATGAAAGTTGTTAAAGGACGTCGCGACATCATTGGATGTTAATGCCACTATGTAACCATGGCGCAAGTGCGTGGGATACACACTGGGATTACTCAAACTATCTTTATTTTTCACCAGCATTTTACCCATAATTAATTTACACATTGCATTTCAATAAATGGATAGAAAAGATTAATAAGATTAATTTTCGTTTTGTGGGTAAAACCAACAGTGGAAGAGGAAGTTTCACAATTGATCACAGTGGACCAATATATATAATTTACTTTACCACTTTAATTTTTAAATCACCACATTTGTTGCTTGAAAAACAAGTTACTAGGGTAGTGCAATAAATGGCTAAATCGGCACCGCCGCAGGCTGACTGGACATTCCGGCATGTCCAGCTAAGATCTCAAGCCACTTTCTGTGGCCTACAGCAGCAAAAGCAAGCACAAGGCTGTCTCCACTTGCTACACAAGCCCACACATCTCAGTCTTTTACCTCCCGCTACTAATAACCCCTTTTGTCCTTTTCAGCAGCCTCCAGTGGCAGACACTCCGTTAGCAGATCAGGCTACACAAGTTTTTCCAGACTCCCTTCCTGTGGCCTACAGCCACAGCAAGCGACGCAAGCGCAAGGCTGCGTCCGCTTGCAACACAGACCCACACATCTTTTTCTCATACTCTCCTTTTTTTTTAACGCTTCTATCAGTTTCCCAATAGGCCATAATCATTTGTATAAAGTATCAAGAGTAAGTAACATATGGTTTTGTTAAACTTAATATAATGTATTAAACAATATCATGCACATATGCATTACACCAAAGCCTCCAATAGCTAGACAATCGTCTATATCGGTGGTTCTCAGGGCCCCCGGCCACTGCGCGTCTTTGTGTGTCTCTCTCACGGGCTGCGCCCATTTCAAGTCTTGCAGACTCTATCAATGAGCTGATGAGTTGGATCGGGTGTGTCAAGTGGGGGGGGCATGCGGAGCGTGCCGTGGCTTGGGGTCCCCGGGATGAGTTGGGAACCACTGGCCTATATGCCACCGTGCGATCTTATCCTCGTTCGGCTAAAACATCCATACAAATGTCCACCTAATCTCTAACATTTGTCCATTTCTTTACGACAGAAACGCAGCATCAGTCGTAAATTATTTTACCTAGCTCGTCTTCTACCACGATGGGGTCCAGCCCGCTCCCTAGGGTCGCAGGGCTCTTGGACTTGGTGGTGCCTAGGATGGCAGAATCCACTGGGGGAGGTGGAGATTTTTCACGTTTGGCTCCTGGGCTCCGGAGTAGCCTTCCTGGTGGCGTTCGGGGTTCGGACGCATTCTCTCTGTTTGGATCTGGATCGGGGACGCATCTCTTTGGCCAAGCATGGCCAGGATTCGTGACACTATCAGTTTTTCTTACAGAATGACTACTATGAGCCATCCTCCCTGGGGTTATTCCTGTATTTACCTGAAGGCCATGGCACCCATGCTGTGTACACGAAGGACATGAAGGTCATTGTCAGCACAGGTTTGTCATTTTACATTGAAAAATCTTAATGTATTTAATTTTCTTAACAGGTTGAGGAATCCAATCCTATTAAATGTGGAGTAATGATTTCCTATAAGGAATTCATAAAATTTGTGATACATTTTTGAAAATAATTTGATGTGCCTGTTTACTGATTCCAATAATAACAAACATTAAGTTATAGGTGTAGGTGACACACACAGGTGATTTAGTCTATGCTGATAGTAGTCTCTATAGTAGTACTTGGTTATGTTTTTTATTTTATTTCCCTCTTTTTATTTGGCAGGACGGCTCTGCACCGTCACAGTCAATATGTGTGCGTGTGAACCAGAAACCTGCACTCTGCTAAGGTATGGGCTCTGGCCAGCAACTGCCGACAAGCCTCAGACAGCCTTCTCCATTCCTCTGCTAGAGCTTTTTGTTTGTCTGTCACTGGAGTGTCAGGTTTCTGTTGAGGGTTTTTGCAACACCCTTTTGCTGGAAAAATAACCTCACACTTGCAGAGGTAAGTCAGTTTGCAGTGGTCAGTTTGAAGTCCTGTCTGTGAAGTGACCATTTCAGCTACTTTCACAGAAGACTGACGAGTCCATATAGATGTGAAAATGACACCTTTTTCCTTGATTGTACTACATCATTAATTATCACAACTAAAAGTAAACAGTTATGGAACCATCTAGGATTGTACAGTTGCATGAAAAGTATTCTTGATATTTTTCTATAAAATAACAACTTCTGAGTTAACCACCATCACAAGATGTAAGTATATGAAACAGTAATGTTTTCACTGACTGCTGCTTATACCGTAGGTTAACACACTCTACAGAGCCCTGGTGGGAGAATCCATTTCCCATTTTAGGCATCACCACTTCCGACAAAGAAGTTTGGTAGATCTTTGCCCACAATTAGATGATGGGACCACATGCCCAGCATGTCCAAAGGTTGGTTCTAGTTCCAGCGTGGTTCTTGTTTGTTTAATGATAATTGCATTTTCCATCACCTGATGGCATTGAATTGATATCTGCAAAATTAGCTAATTTTCGTATAAAGTATTATAATAAAACAGTAATATTACAAGTGTATAAAACTGGTGCAGATACAAAACCAGGATTATTGTAAGTGTTTGTTTTTCAGGCGGATGGAGATATGATAGTGACATTGGATGCCAACTTTGGCCTTGTGAGGAAGCAAAGCTCAGGGTCAAGTGCGGTTGAGCCATTACATGGAACCCGCATGTTTGTTGATGAAAAGAATGTAGAGGAATACCTGCTATCACATCTTGACAACTCAAAGCCTCAAGAGGTTAGTCATAGTTGCAGAATACTTCTGAGAATCTGAGAAAACTGAGTCCATGAAATATTAGATTTGACTCGTGGAAAAAAAACATTATTCCTCCCATAAATCCATGTTTTCTTTAAATTTTAGGACTGCAGTAACTTCAAGGCTGGCAACGTGCTGAGGTCACAACAACAAGCAAAGAAACTTGATGTTACAGGAGTGTTTGGAGCCTCTTGTCGTCATGAAATGCCCCTAATGTTTGTCAACATGAGCCAAGGAGAACGGCAAGTCTATGCCACAGTTGTTACATCTCTGACTATTGACTCAGTGTTCCAGAATGATTATCCCCGTTTGATTCTACATATTCATAAAATGCTTAGAATAGCATGACCCTAACATAAGCTATATATATATATATATATATATATATATATATATATATATATAAAATTTTTTTATTTTTTTTTATCATCAAATATGATCCTCATGGAGTGTTTATGGGAGATTACAAAATTTAAACTTTACCACCATTCTATAATCTTCACTAATATAAGAAAACATGAAAAATGTTTGGATAATTTTGAGTGCCGTTATTGAGTATTTAGGTATTGAATTTATGCTGGAGATTGTATTTTCCTCAGTATAAAGTGTGACATCATTCACATTTTTGTCTTGAAATAGATTAGCCTATCCCCTGTATGTCATTGATGAGCTACTTCGAAGATGTGAGGATAATAACATACACCTGCGAGTAGTCTATGACATTGCCTGTGTTGTTGCCTCACATTTGCATGTAAGTACTTTTTTTTTTGTAATTATTGAATTATTGTTTTGAGAAAACCTTGACACATTAACTGTAAATTATGCCATATTGTGTTCAATCAGAAATCAGGGAAGGGTATACCACACAACATCTCCTTGGCTGTACCGGCATTTCACGTTTATGGACACAAATTGCCCTGCCAGGTAGTTCATTGACTTTATAGAGACATCAGGAACTGTGTCGCACATCATTCACTCCCTGTTTGGCCTCCATTTTCCTGTCTGTCCACTGCACAGCTGAAATTAAGTAGAAATGCCTAAAAGTAATCTTTAATCTAACATTTTCCCCACCTGGTGTTTGTGTAAACTTGTTTCAGAGATGCACTGTTTAGGACAATACAGTGGAAACCACTTATCTCACATCTGTATGGGTCAAACTAATCACAATAAGTGGATGATTGTTATAGCCAAATTTGTTTTCTTTTTGTTTATTTTTATGCAGATTACCATCTAATTTGTAGAAGTATTACATGCATATAATAAAATGAACCGCTTCTCTATTTGTACTGATTTAAAGATAAAATAACATAAGGTGTGCCAAGGCCCTCTCCTGCTCCAAGACCTGTATGAGTGGTCAGGGTAAATGTATTACACTCCACTCATGTAATATACAGTAGGCCTACCTGTTGCTGTGAGAGAGCGGAAACATTAATTATGCACATTAAAAGTCCCAAAACTGCCAGCAGAGCAGGAACGGGAGGGCCAAATAACTTACTAGACCACAGCAGTGTGAGTATACGGAAAACATCACATGACGCGCAATTACGCACAGCAAGCTTATGTACACACACACACACACACACACGCTATAAGCAATTTCCACTGTAGTAGGATCATGCTCAGTGTCTGTGATATTCTACCACTTTGCTTTAATCACAGATCAAGTACAGCACCAGACGGCTCGATGGGTTTGGGCTCACAGACGGGGAAGGAATGGAAAGGCTGTGGTCTTTCCTCCGAAGATTTGCCAGAGTCACAAAGAAGATGACTCCATCTCACCGCCTTGACCTGCTGACTGATGCCCTTTTGCATTATGGACGGAGGAAATCAACTGACCTAGGTTTGTCCACTGCTGTATAACCTGTCAAAATTCTGTGCTGGTGGTTCACTGTTTATACATTTGATATTTTCTGGAGTGAAGCTGATCACACACAAATTGGTCCGTATAAGAAAATTAAACTGTCTTTACAGAGGTGCAGCAAAGACTAGACAAAGCAGAGAAAATATCTATTCTCGCTCAAGAAGACATCTCATCTGTCATCAGAGAGGCACCAGGAAACAATGCACATAAGAAGCAGGTAACAATAGTTGTAAATGGGAGACTTTTAGATTCCATTTACAAGCTCATTTTTCACAGACTATGCACCATTGACGGTTGTCTTGTTTCCTGTTATTTTTGCTGTCTAGTGTTGGTTTCTGAGGGAGACATGGAGAGATGGAAGAAAAGGGAGATGGAGCTAGCCCAACAGAAACAGAAACCAATAAGTAAGCAACTGAAGTGAATGTGTGAATGTTTTGAATACTGTAAGATATGTGAAGGAGTAACATTAAATGAAGCACTTTATTAGAGCAGTAGTAATGACTTTAAATTATCTGTTCTCCAGAGCCTGTCTGTAGATGGAAAAGGGACTACATCATCAAGCTGATTCAGTTCTACAAGTTCAAGTAAGAGTTCCATGTGTTATGTAAGACTAAATGGTAATTACAGCCGTCTTTAAGTGGTCTGCTGATGTGCTTCAACATGGAAGCCTAGGTGTGATTACAGTAACAGCATAGTTTTGAAGGACACTGTCACAGTGGTTATAAATGAAGAGTTGCTATAATTCTGTAGTAATTTAATGTGGTATAATAAGTAATCACTTACCACCAAGGCCTCCCTTATAATATATACAATGTTGGGTCAGGTTTCTGCTTGGTAGCTATTGAATTTTTGTGCTGCACTTTTTGTGATGTATAGATCTGGGACTCGTGAGTCGTACATGGAGGGTGAAACAGAATAAGTAAGCAGTAATCTGTCTGTTACTGTACTCTGATCAAGTGTGTAAATAAAATTTTATAATATTTATTTGCTGACCATATTAGAATTGAAGACTCTCTGCTGAACATGGAGAAAAAACACCGCATTGGGAGAAGATGGCAAGAATCTGATTCAGACTTCCAGTCTACCCTTAAAGATGTTGACCGTGAGCTTAGAGGCCAACTGATCTGCAAGGCTAGAACTGAATCGAGGGAGAGAGGTGTCCTCCTCCATCTGAAAAGAAAATATCCAGGTAAAGTAATGTGAATAAGTAGATACAATAAGACATTATGATCAAACTTTAAAAAGGTCCATGATACAAACTGATCAATTCATTTCTCTGCATGTGTGTTTACTAACTTTGCTTCAGATGGGCAGGCCATTGCCATTAGACTGTCCAAGCAGGTAGCCAGCTCCAACAAGAGACTGAGACAGGCAATAAAGGAATACAATTGCATTCAGTGGCCACCACAGATGAGCATCTTCCCTGCAACAATTGATTTTCAGGAAGCATGCGATCCCTCTTGGCATGTCTACTTCTGCTTTGATGACACTGTAAGTATAGTTACCTAACCCTAGTAACCACACAGCAATCACTCTAGTAACCATCTGACAACCGCTTACTAACCACAACTACCTGACAGTCATTTTAGAAACCACCTGGTAAAATGACATAGCATTTAGTTGTCTTTTGTCTTTCTCCAGATCGAAGATGATGTTGTTTCACAGAGTCTAAAAAGGCGAGGGATAGATGCCTTGCATATGAAGACTCGGGCAGCTGAGGAAAAGCGCATGCTTTACCAGGAAATGAGAACAGTAACTGAACATCTCCATCAGCAGCATACCTTTCTGTGCTCTGCCATCAAAGACACAGAGCAGCCTGGTGCAAAGGCTGCTCTCATCCAATGTCTCCGACAGCTGGAAAGAAAACTACATCAAGCCACTGTGATGTTTCACCCACATGTTCCAGACATTGTTCCTGAAGACAGTCCCTACTTGTGTCAGGCCCTCCCCATGTCAGGATTTCAGACACTGGTGTACAATGATGATGGAGATAATGATGACTATGAGGATGACAATGAGATCTAGGACTGGAAGCAATTGCTTGGGAATTATTCCTTAGGCAATTTTCTCCCACAACAAAAATGACTAACACTGTTTATCATCATCTTTGAGAAATGTTTCTCAGCCCGTCCATCTGTCTTTCACCTGGGGCCTCATTTATAAAGTGTGCGTACGCTCAGATTTGATCTTAGTGTGAGTACACTTAAATCCACGCCAGCGCTCATATTTATAAAGACTGTTTGAGCACTGCAGGTTTCTGTTCTTGCAGCTCGCTGTTTTAAATTATGATTGGTGATATTTTATGTTAATGACATTAATTAGGAGTCGTTTACAAGGCAGCGAGCGGAAACCATTCAATTGCGTGTGAGTTGAAGATCATTTGCGATTCATAAATTTCACATCTAAAAGAGACGTACATTTTATAAATGAGGCCCCAGGTGTGAAGTTCAATCTTTCTGTGAACACAGAAGATTATTTACATTTCCAGTGTTGTATGATATCATTGTATTCTGTGAAAAATGAATGATGTCCTAAATTGTAAATGCAAAGCGGAAAATGTGTTGCAGCAGATCATAGAAAAATTTCATGGTGGTGGAATATAATGTAGATGTGCTGTTTTACTAGGTCTGATCAGCTTAGGTGCTGTTTTTAACCACACACAT
Source organism: Barbus barbus (assembly GCF_936440315.1). NCBI lineage: Eukaryota > Metazoa > Chordata > Actinopteri > Cypriniformes > Cyprinidae > Barbus > Barbus barbus. Next base: position 43,306 of record NW_027636829.1, read on the forward strand.
CGCCAATAGTCTGTGTGATGACAAATTTTGTGTTTACCATATTGTGATTATTTTACTTATTTTACTTATTTACTGTAATGTACAAATGTGATCAATGTGCGTGAGGTGTTTTGTTTTTTTGTTTACTGTGTTGAGAGTTGCTGAAATCGCGTTTGGTCTCGTACTGTATCGCGTATCTTGTCAGTGAGTGCACATGCTTGGCCATTTTTAGTTGATTAACAGGAAAGTGGGTTCAAACGCCAGCAGAAGGCAGTGTAATGAAATAGTCTTTAAGAGAAGCAGTCTGTCAGCCGAAGTTTCAGCTCGTAAGTGTATTTACTTGTCTCAGTGTTTAGCGCATTTGCCGTTGCTAGGAAACGCTTTTTGTTTACTGTGTTGAGAGTTGCTGAAATCGCGTTTGGTCTCGTACTGTATCGCGTATCTTGTCAGTGTGTGCACATGCTTGGCCATTTTTAGTTGATTAACAGGAAAGTGTGTCCAGCTGAATTAAAATGGTGATTTGTTGGATTGGTATAAAAAAGGTTATTATACCGCGGCAGCGGTCCCGGCAGTCGTCGTGTGAAGCCCTCCTAGTGTGAAGACCAAAGAGTGTAAAGACCATCAACTCTACCGTGCGACTCCACCGGCAAGGGATAGAAGTATCGCTTTTTATTTTAGTTTTTTCATTTATATGTTTATTATTGAAATGATGTGTCAATTTTATTTAATTTCTTTATTTTCTTAAACATGTAGGTATATAGTATTTATAGAGTTGTAACTTTTAGTTTTAGTTACTTTTTCTTATTTGTAAGTCGCTTTGGACAAAAGCGTCTGCTAAATGACTAAAAGTAAAAGTAAAAGTTTTTGTGAGTTCACCAAACCAAATCCCCTTTGACTACGTTTAAATGACAATAAAGTATTGAATCTCGAATCCTTGAATCCTCTGAAGCAACTATAAGTTTGTAAAAATAACAGGGAACATACAGGTGTATTGACTCTACAATACAACTTTCTCAAAATTAGTTACAGCCGTGTTTTCAGCCATTGTCACAGCACGCTTGAAAAGTAATTGACTTAATAAATTAATTCTACAATGATTTTACAGTCATAATCTGCCAGAGAGTGTGCTACATATACTATAAACAATACTCGGCAGTGACAGAGAGGAAGTCCAAGGCTTATAAAGCGTGTGTGATTGGGTGATTATTCTCAGCTGTGAGCGTGATTAGTGTAATCAGCTGTGTATGTCGTCAGTGCAATGAATGATGGGAAATGTAGTCTGGTGTGCTGTGTAGTGTGAAAGTCCATGTGGTGAGCGGGTGACCTCTGGTGGTGAACAAATGGAAGTTCATGGCTAGGATTCGTGACAGCGTGTGTGAACGCGCTGATGACATATCCTGTCTGCGCGAACAGGGGTATGCAAATACATACGTTGACAGGCAGGTAGGAAAGCCAATTAAAATGCTCAGACCAAGCGTTTTGATTGTACGAACATTTCTTGGTCCTACACCTTCCACAGAATATATAAATACAGATAAATACACTGACCAAAATTATAAACTATATCAATTATAAATTATATAAAAAAGCATTTTTTTTTGCCCCCATTTTTCCATGAGCTGAACTCAAAGATCTAAGATCTTTTCTATGTACACAAAAGACCCATTTCTCTCAAATATTGTTCACAAATCTGTGTTAGTGAGCACTTCTCCTTTGCCGAGATAATCCATCCACCTCAAAGGTGTGGGATATCAATTAGACAGCATGATTATTGCACAGGTGTGCCTTAGGCTGGCCACAATAAAAGGCCACTCTAAAATGTGCAATTTTACTGTATTGGGGGGGTCCGGGGGGGTCCAAAAACCAGTCAGTATCTGGTGTGACCAACATTTTCCTCACGCAGTGCAACACATCTCCTTCGCATAGTTTATTATGTTGTCCACTCCTCTTCAATGGCTGTGCGAAGTTTCTGGATATTGGCAGGAACTGGAACACGCTGTCGTATATGGCGATCCAGAGCATCCCAAACATGCTCAATGGGTGACATGTCCGGTGAGTGTGCTGGCCATGCAAGAACTGGGATGTTTTCAGCTTCCAGGAATTGTGTACAGATCCTTGCAACATGGGGCCGTGCATAATCATGCTGCAAGATGAGGTGATGGTCGTGGATGAATGGCACAACAATGGGCCTCAGGATCTCGTCACGGTATCTCTGTGCATTCAAAATGCCATCAATAAAATGCACCTGTGTTCGTTGTCCATAACATACGCCTGCCCATACCATAACCCCACCGCCACCATGGGCCACTCGATCCACAACGTTGACATCAGCAAACCGCTCACCCACACGACACCATACACGCTGTCTTCCATCTGCCCTGTACAGTGAAAACGTCTCGGTTACGTACGTAACCCTCGTTCCCTGATGGAGGGAACGGAGACGTTATGTCGTGACGACATAGGGATTTACTTGGAAGCCCCAACCATCTCTGACTAAAGAGAAAACGCCAATGAAATTGGCTAGTGGATTTTGCATACCTGAGCCACTCCCCGTACATACAGGTATAAAAGGGCGACAGGTGCATCCACTCATCAGGTTTTACCCGCTGAGGAGCCAAGAACGAGTCCTCGGCAACCAGCAATGGTTCAAGATTGTGGCATGGGGACATAACGTCTCCGTTCCCTCCATCAGGGAACGAGGGTTACGTACGTAACCGAGACGTTCCCTATCTGTCGGTCACTACGAGTTATGTCGTGACGACATAGGGGTCATATGGAAAGCGCCACAACCTGAACCCCGTCACGACCTTGTGCATGCAGATGTTGACAAGCTAGTGCGTGACAGACAAATGCCATGCGAAGGTCGCAACCTTCCCATCGCCCCAGCGCAAATTTGATAACCTTGGTGCCCGCAGGGACCACTGAGTACATTGCTGCTGGACATAGCCAAGCCGCTGTTCCTTTCCCCAAGAAATCGGAAGGGATTTCGACCTTCTATGAAAGACCGCTTCAAGTCTTTCCTATTTGTTGTTACAGCTTGGCAGTAACGACGGGGAAGCGAGCCTTCCGGAGAAGGGCGCTACGGAGGCCACATCCTACCCGAAGGGAGGTAACATGTGGAGACACTGATATGGACTGACCCAGGCCCAGGGAGGAGGGCTGCCAGCAGGGCCTGACAGAGGTCTGCCAAAGGGAAGACACGGGTTTACCGTGAGGGAAACCGTACCATGGACGAATACACGTGTGGGATTACCCGAAGGGAATCAGGCCATACGGACACCTAGCCGAGTACAGGGGCTGACCGGAGACCCGGGCGAGCTAGCACCAGTACTGGGCCTGGCGTCAGACTGGTCCGCCCAGTCTGACTGCCGGGGGTGCTGGAGGTCTCCACCAGGGTTCGCCGTCCGGGGAACTGAACTGGAGGAGGAAAACAGGCGCTCGTATCCCCGGGTGAGGGGGAATGGCGCAGCAAGCGTGACACCGGCCAACTGTTCCCGCCACTTACCTGTTACCCAACACACGGGAAGAGACTGGCTCCACGCGGAGACTGTAAAATCTCGCGAAGATGTTCGATGTCGCCCAGCCCGCAGCTCTACAGATGTTTACCAAAGAGGCGCCGTGCGCCAACGCATAGGAGGAGGCAACACTCTGTGTGGAGTGAGCCCTCACCCCAAGGGGGCACGGCTCGCCTTGGGATTGGTACGCCAAGGCGATGGCATCCACTATCCAGTGGGCCAACCTCTGCTTGGAGACAGCCTTCCCTTTCTGCTGACCTCCGTGGCAGACAAAGAGCTGCTCAGAGCTTCTGAAGCTCCGGGTGCGGTCCACGTATATGCGCAATGCTCTTACGGGACACAGCAACGCCAAGGCTGGATCTGCCTCCTCCGAAGGAAGTGCTTGCAGGTTCACCACCTGATCACGGAAGGGCGTGGTGGGAACCTTGGGCACGTATCCAGGCCGGGGTCTCAGGACAACGTGAGAATAGTCCGGCCCGAACACAAGGCACTCTTCACTCACCGAAAATGCTTGGAGGTCCCCGACCCTCTTGATGGAAGTGAGCGCGGTCAGGAGCGCTGTCTTAGCCGACAGGAATTTCAGCTCGACTGAGTCCAGCGGCTCAAAGGGACCCCTCTGAAGTCCCGCCAGGACGATAGAGAGGTCCCAGGAGGGCATCAGGGTTGACCTAGGCGGGTTCAACCTCCTGGCACCCCTCAGGAACCCCACGATGAGATCATGCTTTCCCACGGACCGGCCGTCCACTGCATCGTGATGGGCCGCGATAGCAGCCACATACGCCTTCAAGGTGGAGGGTGACAGCCTACGCTCCAACCTTTCTTGCACGAAAGAAAGCACTACTCCAATCGTGCATCTTTGGGGGTCTTTCCGGCGAGAAGAACACTAGTTCGCGAACAGACTCCACTTCAGAGCATAGGCTTGCCTTGCTGAAGGAGCTCTAGCCTGAGTGATGGTGTCTACCACGGCCTGTGGTAGACCACTTAAGTCTGCCGCGTCCCGTCCAGGAGCCACACATGGAGGTTCCACAGATCTGGACGCGGGTGCCATATGGTGCCGAGCCCCTGAGAAAGGAGTTCCTTCCTCAGAGGGATACGCCAGGGAGGGGCTGTCGCGAGGAGAATGAGTTCCGGAAACCAGGTCCGGGTGGGCCAATACGGCGCGACCAACAGGACCTGCTCCTCGTCCTCCCTGACCTTGCACAGTGTCTGTGCGAGCAGGCTCACTGGGGGAAATGCATACTTGCGTAAAGCCCGAGGCCAGCTGTGTGCCAGTGCGTCCGTGCCGAGGGGCCCCTCGGTCAGGGAGAAATATAGCTGGCAGTGGGAGGACTCGCGGGAAGCAAACAGGTCTACCTAAGCTTCCTCGAATCGACTCCAGATCAGCCGGATCGTCTCAGGATGGAGTCGCCACTCTCCGGGAAAAGTGAGCTGTCGTGAGAGCGCATCGGCCGCACAATTGAGCTCCCCCGGAATGTGGACAGCGCGCAGCGACCTGAGCTGCGTGTGACTCCAGAGGAGGAGATGGCGGGCGAGCTGTGACATGCGGCGTGATCGTACACCTCCCAGCCGGTTGATGTACGACACAGCCGCAGTGTTGTCCGTACGGACCAACACATGCTTGCCTAGCAGCAGTGGCCGAAACTGCCGCAAGGTCAGATGCACTGCCAACAGCTCCAGGCAATTGATATGCCAAAGCAGTCGAGGCCCTGTCCAGAGCCCCGAGGCTGCCTGCCCGTTGCATGTAGCGCCCCAGCCCGTGCTGGAGGCATCTGTTGTGACAACAACATGCCGGGACACTTGTTCTAAGGGCACCCCGGCCCGTAGAAAAGCAAGGTCCGTCCAGGGGCTGAAGGAGCGGCGACACTCGTGTGTGATACTCACCCGAAGTGAACCGCGGCGCCATGCCCACCTCGGGACTCGGGAGTGCAACCAGTGCTGAAGTGGTCTCATATGAAGCAATCCGAGCGCCGTGACCGCAGCTGCGGATGCCATATGCCCCAGGAGCCTCTGAAACTGTTTCAGTGGCACCACAGTCCTGCCTCTGAAGGAACTCAGGCAGTTCAGCACTGACTGGGCGCGCTCGTCCGTGAGGCGCGCCGTCATACTCACCGAGTCTAACTCCACACCGAGAAAAGAGATTCTCTGCACAGGGGAGAGCTTGCTCTTTTCCCAGTTGACCCGAAGCCCCAACTGGCTGAGGTGCCATAACTCCCGCTCCCTGTGATCGCACAACTGCTCTCGGGACTGGGCCAGAATGAGCCAGTCGTCGAGGTAGTTGAGGATCCTGACGCCCACTTCCCGTAGCGGGGCAAGGGCACCTTCTACGACCTTCGTGAAGACACGGGGAGACAGGGAGAGCCCGAAGGGGAGGACCTTGTACTGCCATGCCCGACCTTCAAACGCAAACCGTAGGATCGAAACATGAAAGTAAGCATCCTTCAGGTCGATCGCTGCGAACCAATCCTGGGGCTGAATGCACCTGATCATACGCCTGTACGTCAACATCTTGAACGGGAGCCTGTGCAGGCCCCGGTTCAAGACTCGGTTCAAGACCACCGCCTTTCTTGGGTACGATGAAGTAAGGGCTGTAAAACCCCTGCCTCATCTCGACTGGATGGACCGGCTCGATTGCATCCTTTGCCAGGAGGACAGCAATCTCCTCGCGCAAGACAGGAGCGTTCCGAGCTACCACTGAGGTCTCGAGAACGCCGCTGAACTTGTGAGGTCGGCTGGCGAACTGAATCGCATAGCCGAGTCGAATTGTACGCGTGAGCCACCGAGACAAGCTGGGCAGCGCAAGCCACGCTTCCAGACGTCGTGCAAGGGGCTCCAACGGCACAATCGACGTGCCTGTGGTGGTGCAGTGCAGAGGAGTATGGCTGGATGATACAGAAGGCAGCGCGTTCTGAAGCATCCTTACCGAACTCCCTGGGTCCCAAAGGTCCCAGTGTTGATTTGGCACGGGGCGGAGCAGCTCTAGAGGACGCAGGGGGGCGCCCACGGCGACGAGCAGACTGAGGCCTGGGCTCGGGGGCAGCTGTTGCAGGTGAGCAGCCCAACCGGGGAGATGGGAGCGTCAAGAAAGCGTGCTTTGTCGACATCCTTCATCTCCGCCAGGTTGAGCCAGAGATGGCACTCTTGGACCACCATGGTAGACATCGCCTTCCCGAGGGACCGCGCCGTGACTTTCGTCGCTCGTAGAGCGAAGTCAGTCGCCGTGCGCAGCTCCTGCATCAACCCCGGTTCGGAACTACCCTCGTGCATTTGTTTGAGTGCCTTGGCTTGGTGTACCTGCAGGATAGCCATGGCATGCAGGGCAGAGCCGTCAGCTTACAGGCTTTGGACGGGAGACGCGGGCGATTCCTCCAAGTGGCGGCGTTTCGCGACCGCTCTCTCCACCTGGGGAATGCCCACGTACCCCCTGGCAGCCCCGCCATCGAGGGTAGTGAGGACGGAGGAGGCAGACGAGCGGCTTCTGGCCGTGAAAGGGGCCATCCACGACTTCGTCAGCTCCTCATGCACCTCCGGGAAGAAAGGCACTGGAGTAGATCGCGGTTGTGAGCCGCGCCCCACTCCGAGAAACCAATCATCCAGCCGCGAGGGCTCGGGACTGGGCGGTCTGTTGACCTCCAGCCCGATGCTCACGGCTGCCCGGGCAAGCATGGCCGTCAACTCTGGGTCCGGTGCAGGGGTGGCGACCACACCCGAAGGGGGCAGCCCCTGTGCACCTTCATCCTCAGAGGACGTAAACCCGTCCCCCGATGCTGCGATCGACATCCTATCCTCGGGTGGTGCACCGAATGAAATGCTGGGCGTCCCGTGGGACGAACCATCGAAATCACCCGGGAACCAGACGGGACATTCGCTGCGTGAGGAGTAAGAGGTCCGTGGGGACGTACCCGGCGGAGAGGCTCTTACTGTGACCCTCAGATCTCCCAGAGCGCCAACCGGCGGTCCTCTGCTCGAGCCAGAGAGACCGGGGCAGGTGGCGGCAGAGGGTGCCAATCCTTTCAAAAAGGAAAGGCGAGATCGCAGCGACGTCATGCTCATACGCCCACAACAGGCGCATGAGTCATCCACGAACGCAGCTTCAGCGTGCTGGAGACCCAGACACTGAAGACAACGATCGTGTCCGTCATCCGCGGACAGAAAACGACCGCAACCAAGAGGACACGGACGAAACGGCATCTTGAAAAAGACGCGATCGTCCGTGATTTTGCTCTTTTAGAATTTGCTCTTTCAGTTGAAGTGCCCAGGGGAATCGCTGGTGAAGGGACTCCGCTGTTTGCACCGTGACGCCAACCAGGAACAAAACAAAGATGAGGCTTTGTGGAGAATCGCACAACCGTCTTCATCCACTTGGCTCCGAAGCAAAAATCTGATGAGTGGATGCACCTGTCGCCCTTTTATACTCGTATGTACGGGGAGTGGCTCAGGTATGCAAAATCCACTAGCCAATTTCATTGGCGTTTTCTCTTTAGTCAGAGATGGTTGGGGCTTCCAAGTAAATCCCTATGTCGTCACGACATAACTGGTAGTGACCGACAGATAGGGAACCAGGATTCATCCGTGAAGAGAACATCTCTCCAAAGTGGGAGACACCATCGAATGTGAGCATTTGCCCACTCAAGTCGGTTACGACGACGAACTGCAGTCAGGTTGAGACCCTGATGAGGACGACAAGCATGCAGATGAGCTTCCCTGAGGCGGTTTCTGACAGTTTGTGCAGAAATTATTTTGTTATGCAAACCGATTGTTGCAGCAGCTTTCCGGGTGGCTGGTCTCAGACGATATTGGAGGTGAAGATGCTGGATGTGGAGGTCCTGGGTTGGTGTGGTTACACGTGGTGTGCGGTTGTGAGGCCGGTTGGATGTACTGCCAAATTCTCTGAAACGCCTTTGGAGACGGCTTATGGTAGAGAAATGAACATTCAATTCACGGGCAACAGCTCTGGTGGACATTCCTGCAGTCAGCATGGCAGTTGTACGCTCCCTCAAACCTTGCAACATCTGTGGCATTGTGCTGTGTGATAAAACTGCACATTTTAGAGTGGCCTTTTATTGTGGCCAGCCTAAGGCACACCTGTGCAATAATCATGCTGTCTAATCAGCATCTTGATATGCCACACCTGTGAGGTGAATGGATTATCTCAGCAAAGGAGAAGTGCTCACTAAAGCCCAGTTCGGACGGTAATTGTTTCTCAGGGGGACGTAAGTGATTTTCACCATATACAGGGGGTAGTTGATGATTTAATTGCCGTCAAATCCAGGACGTCAGTGTTTTTCCTCACCACCCCCCATAAAAATCCCTGGCCGAATTACCTACTGTTTAAACACCAAGGTCGTGTGGTAATTGAATTGCCGTTATGTATCCACATCTCTGAGTTTACGATATCGTGTGATATTGATTAACTATATGAATTGATATAAATATATAAATTTCTACCCCCTTATCTTGAATTTGTGATCATTCTTAATGCATATTAATAGACTGAATTCAGTGAAAGAACGCACTCTAAATGCGCACGCGCACTAGTTAGTCTAACCAGACTTCATCACATAGTGCACTCTGTAAATGTGTTTTGTTTGGTTTTTGCAATATACTCGATAATGCCACGATGTCTCACGAGTTCAGTATTTACACTAAACCTGCGCAGATTTTGCTTGCATGAACTTCCCCAAGAAATTAATGAGTGAACATAACCTATGAAAAGTAACCTGCCAAATTGGCTAGTGATTTGACAGCGTTACCCGCCACAGCTGACTTTTACCCGCATTTGGCGGGTTGTCGGGTATTAATTTCAAACCCTGAGCGTACCCTATACATTTTTATTGAAATGGTAGAATAAAGACTAATAATTGATGAATAAAAACAATAAATATTAATGTCTCATATAAAGCAGAGGTGTAAAAGTTTTTCTTAACCTGTCAGCAATGTAAAATTTTAAATGCAAAATAAATTGGTAGTGATTGGCATTTCAAATACAATAATGACCCACAAACATACAGTACTGATAAATCATATTATTAGTTAATTGTGCCTTTCTTCAAACCCAAAAACAAATACAGAAATAGGAGTAGATGAAAATTAGTAATAGTAATAATAAATTATAATAATATAGTATGATATTTTTGCATTTTAATGTTTGGTCTTATCTTACACTAATTGTGAGCATTAATCTTGATACAATATAATTGAAGCTGGCACAAGTATTGCAGAATTAATAATAGTAATATTAATATATAATACTAATTTTCTAATCTAGGTAACTTGGAGCTGAAACTGGATGATAGAAAGCTAATGCTGTTAAACTGGTAAATTATTTAAGGTTAAACTCTTAAAATAATGAATTTACCACTGCAATATTTACACACACACACACACACACACACACACAAATATTTAGGACAGCCTACAGCCTTGACAGGGCTATTATAATTCAGTTGCATTTCTTAATCTCATTAGCTGATAGACAATACACAACCTTCATGCTCCTAGGTTTGCATTCAAATTATTTTACTTGTTTTTTACAATTTTTTATAGTGATCAAACTCCATCGCACACCTGCAAGTAATAGGTGCGTAGGACAAAGGACCAACCAGGTGGATCGCCTCAACAGACAAGCAATTCCCGCACACTATCGTAACTTGCAAAAAAGTAATATTTATTAACACAACGTTTCGGTCACACGACCTTCATCAGGAGTATACAAATGTTCAAATTCATCTCTTTTAAGATGAACACATGACCACTTAACGAAGCTCCATCTGTAACAATTAATTCATCTTAAAAGAGATGAATTTGAACATTTATATACTCCTGATGAAGGTCGTGTGACCGAAACGTTGTGTTAATAAATATTACTTTTTTGCAAGTTACGATAGTGTGCGGGAATTGCTTGTCTACAATTTTTTATAAACCATCATTTGAGGCGTCTTCAAAACTAATTGGTTCATAACACCACAGAGCCTAATTAGCATAGCATGTGACCTACACAATACAGTACGTTCCTTGCATCTCCAAATAATTCTTGGTTTATTACAAAATGGCTTTAATTTTCTGATTAACACTAAATGTAGTAAATTTGTTTAGACAAGGGTTATGTTTATATTGCATTACAGTTAAAAATAATTCCACAATTTCTTCTGCATTTTAATTTCTTTTGTGTTCTAGAGAAGGTATCAACATATTGTCTCCGCTATTAACATGATTTATGGATGGAAGCAGAACTGTAATGATCCCTGATGTATTGAACACTGAAGCATTAGAAATGGCTTTTTTAAGGATTTGGCTACAATAAAATGTTTCATGTCTTTTTTCTTTATTGTGTGACATAGACATTAATCATGTGAGCTGACCACAAGATCTGTACATAGCATAATAAAAATGCAAAGCGATTTTGAAAGAGATAGCCATAAACTGATCTAAATAATATTCCTAACATCAACTTAAAGAACATGTATATTGTAATTAAACATGTTCAAGAGCAGTTGTAAAGATTACAAAGCATTATGAAAATTACGAGAAGCTGTATGCATTGATTTGTGTAAGCAGCATCCAGGAAGCATCATTCCTGGGTGTCACACAGTGCTGGCGGATCTGGATTGATTTTCTTCAGCTTCTCCGTGATAGACAAATACTGCCGGTTCCTCTCCTCCTCAGAAAGCGAAGACGGATTGATCTCCAGGAATTTATATGCATCTCTAGACTGAACGCTGAAGGCGCCTTGAACTCTCTGACAGCACATACCAAATCTCTTCCAGTACTGAAAGATAGAACGCATGCCACCATTAATCACATGTACTAAAATATATTTTATTAAATATATGGACATAATTTCACTAGTTTCAACTTCAATAATAAGCTGCACTGATAGATAATAATAATAATAATAATAACTGAAATGATACTTGTGTGTGTGGGGGGGGGGGTTCATGAAATCTTCATGAAGATTTTAAAGGGTTAATTCAATGTAAACTATGCAACTACAGCTTTCAAAGCCAAGAATGGTTGTAAAGATATCATTAAAGTCATCCACGTGTCTCCAAAGATTTAACCTCAATTTTATAAAGCCAATGCCTTTTGATGGAAAATAACCCCTCCTGTTGGTATTTGTTCATTCAGTTGGCACACAGGAGCCTGATGTCCCACAGCTGATAGATTGAGAATTAGGCTGGAAATTCACCTATGGTTTCTATTACTAAATAACTCAGAAGCAGTAGAAATGTCTATGCCAGTGCCTCCAAAATGTACAGTTAGCCTGTAAAACCTTACTACATCCCAGAACGTTTATCTTAGAGTAATACAAATTATTTATTACACGCAATCAATGTAAAGAAATATAAGGCAATCACAATAAAATAAATAAAACATTTTAACTGTACTTCACATTATGAAATAAAAATCATTCCCAAATGAATTTGTTGTATTGAGTTTTTTTTAACTCAAACAACCTTTGTTTGCATGTATGAACAACAACGAGGAACCCTGATTGGTCGATGACAGTCTGTCTCTCAAACAGGGAGAGTGTCCTCATTGGCTAAATATGAGACATCATTCTATCAGTATATATTATTCAAGCACAACAACAGAAACATTTTTCATTAAATGTTTTTGAAAACACACAAGAACAATGAAACATATTAATATATACGTTTTTCTTAAATTTTGAATATGTTACAGAAATAATGGAATAATTGAATCAATTCTAAATTTATTAAATGTGATATCTAGATTCAGTAAATCTGGCCATTATTGTCACCTTTTTGAAGTCATGTATTTTTCCTATGTATTCTCATCATATTTCAGCAATCTCTCCCAAATGTGTAGATGCTTACTGTAGTTTTTATGTAGCAGAATCTTTGTATAAGACCGTGGGATAATGGGCCTTAGGCATAAAATGGCATTACTGCAGAAAATGAATTCCAGAATAAAAATATTCTGTTACTAGGCTACTAGTCAAAATAAAGTGTAAAATATAAATGAATATTAAAGTGCACAACTTGTGATAAAATGTAGAAGTAACAAAACAGGGGCCTAAAAAGGACATTATAGCCATGTACTGGGCAATACTGCCACAACATGACTTGATCTGACTTGATAGTCATGTGTTTTAATCTGACCCAATACATGACAAATTCCTACAGTTTGTTTTGTATCTAATTTACAGAAGTGTAGATTTTCACAGTCTTGAGGTTATATAAATGTGCTCATTTGCACATGCAAATTAATGGCAAAGAAGATAAATTAATATGTAAATAAAATAAAATCATAAAAAGTGGATAAAAAAACACTGCAATGATACATGGAGAAAAAAAATCTAAAAAACAAAAAATCTATTTTTTCATGATGATTTTAAAGAGTTTGTTCAATGTTAATTCAGCCTATGAAACTACAACTTTCAAAGCCAAGAATGGTTGTAAAGATAACATTAAAGTCATCCATGTGTCTCCAAAGATTTAACCACAACACTGTAGTAATCAACTGTAATGACTTGATCTGACTTGATAGTTATGTTGTGTTTTAATCTGACCCAATACATGACAATTTCCTAGTTTGTCCTGTATTTAATTTACAGAAGTGTAGATTTTCAATCTTGAGGTTATATAAATATGCTAATTTGCATATGCAAATTAATGGCATAGAAGAGAAATAAACATGCAAATAAAATAAAAGTAGATAATGTTACATAACACTACCATACTGTTTGTCTCCTTGGTCATTTCTGACCAGAACCAGCCGGTACTTTAAGAGCTCCTTTCTGATTTGTCTAGAATAACAAACATGCTATGCACAACTGTGCATTTATTTATTTTTATCTTTTTTTTCCCTGTCACACGGAATTTAAAGTCACACGGCATCCTCGTCTGATTCTAGTTAAGATGGTAATAACGTTCACTGATCAGACACTAGCATCTTGCTTGAGATTACAAAACTCTTTGCTTTGGATTCTGGAAAATATAGCATCAGCCGTACACTATTAATCAGATTATATTATGGATAAACGTAAAACAAAATAGGAACTGAAAGTGAGAACTCAGAGAGTTCATGAAAGGTATAATCAAATTACATCAGGAACATTTGCTCAACGTCTAACTTACATTTCCTGCATCGTCAATGGACTTTATAAAGTCATACTTCATGTCCTCCATGTCAATGATTTCCTCCCCAGCAAAGGTTTTATCTTTCAGCGTGTGCAGAATAGCATCCACCTTCTCCCAAAACTTTTTCAGATCAATCAGAATTTGTTGGATTCGAGAAAGACACTGCTGGATTTCCTTCAGGTTGTCAGGATCGGGGATCTCACCTGGAATGATTTATGAGAGATCATTGTGAAGAACGTGTCAAGAGCATAACATGCATGCAGATGCATTTACTGTATGTTTGTAACAATAAAATCACAGAGAGACACTCACCCATTCGTATTTTATAATTGGCCAGCTGCTGCTGAAGATCAGTCAGCTTGATTTTGATGTTCCACTCTTCATTTCGCAGAAGGCTCTTCTCAGAGTCGAGTTGTTTCAGTTTTATATTCAGAGCGATGGCATTAGGCTCCTTCATAACATCTGGATAGCCTCTAAAAAAGTCAAGGAACTTCTTAGTCCAGTGGCTATGTTCTTCCTGAAATCTTCTGATGAAGTCGTTCAGCTCGTCAGTTGTTTTTTGAATTTGTTTCTCCTTCATCTGCATTTTGTTGACTACTCTTTCCATATCCATTTTGAGCTTGGCCAGAGCATCCTCCAGACCCTTCATCTCATCAGATTTCCCTTTTTGTTCTTGATACACGTCACTGGTGCATGTTTTCACACTTTGGTTCAGTTGATCATACCTGAAGAATACAGCTTTTTTAATAAATAATTGAATAAAGCGATGTGGTCCGGATTGCATTTGCACAAGACAAGACACTGAACAATTTTCGGTAACACTTTAGAATACTGTTTCTTGAAGAATTCTTGAATTACTGAAGAACTAACAGGTAATTATTCATTAAAAAGTAGTATGAAAATGCAATATTAATAAATGCAATACATTTTATAAAGGTTTGCCTTCGTAGTGAATTGTTTTGTGAGTGTGTTTGGTAAGAAATCATCTTCCAATAGGAACCCCACCACAACTCCAGTGCCATGTGATAACTTACCTTAGTTTTTATATTTTATATACAGTACTGTATGTGTGCCTCCTCGGCAAATAGCATATTACCATTAATTCAATTCCTGTATGTAAGGCAAGGACTGAGTCAAAGTGAAAATACAGGTAACCAATTAGTAATTAATAAAGAACTATCATATAATTATGCAGTACTTATTTTGAACCTGAAACAGTAGGCCTATTTTAAAGTGAAAATGGTAAAACTTTATTTCGATAGTCCACTTTAGACATTCTACTAACAGTAAGTAACTTTGCAACTACGTCAACTAGCAGTCATTAGAGTATAAGTAGACTGTCTGTTTAATATCTTCTAACACTTTATTTTGATGGGTCCACAACATACAACATACTGACTATGAGAAACTTTGCAAGTATATGTCAACTTATTCTACTAACCCTAAACGTACCCTATTGAGAAGTAGTAGACATGTAGTTGCAAATTAATGAGAATTAGTTGACATGTAGTTACAAAGTTACTTATAGTTAGTAGAATGTCAAAAGTGTACTTTCAAAATAAAGTGTAACCGTGAAAATATAGTGAAACCTTTAGTAATTAATAAAGAATTATCAGATAATTCTGCAGGAATTACTTAGGAACCTGAAACAGTATTCTAAAGCGAAAAGATAGGGAACCCATTAGTAATTAATAAAATAATCATCAAATAATTCTGCAGGACTTATTTAGAACCTGAAACAGTAGGCTTATTCTAAAGTGAAAATATAGTGAAACCTTTAGTAATTAATAAAGAATTAATTACTTGTGCGGGAAAGTGTAGTTAACTTTTACTCAAGTAATTTTGAATATGAATAGGCCTACTTATAATTTTACTGGAGTAATATTTTATTGGGGTATCTGTACTTGATTTATGGGCCACAACCTGATTATTATTGTGACTCTTTGTGTATAACTGTTCAGTAGTAGTTATTTCAGTTATTTTTCTTGAACCTTAACTAGTAGATAATTAATAGTAGTTCTTCAGGAGGTATGACAGAATAAATTAGTTATTGATTAGCTAACTGTTACTTAACACAATCATAAAATTTTATTACATACTGATTTGTTAACACATCTTCCTTAGTAGTTAACAGTAGTTAAGTGTTAATGAATAATTATGCAGTAAGTAAGAAACAGTATTCTAAAGTGTAACCCAATTTTCTTAAAGAGGACATATTATTATGCAGAAATGTAATTCTATACAACAGTTCAGTAGGCACTTTAACACTGGAGTAGCCTTTTCATAGTTCCTATAACCAAGTTCCCTGTTTTTGGCGTGTTCGCACTGCAGGAAATGGGAACGGTTTTAGTTCTAGGAACTCCATTTGGGGGAACTAAATTACCTCCTACTTCAGAGTAGGGTCTAAATCAGTTCTACAGGAACTGTTGTGCATCTCTGATCAATACAGCAGTGTTTGGTTTCTAAATGAATCAAAAAGAAGAGTGCTAACTAATGTAGAGAAGACCTCCCTTGTGTTCTTTTTTCATGCTCAAACAGTAACTTTACACACATAATTTCTATATGATCTATACCTATATATCTTGACACTTTTTACAAAAAATATATTATTGTTATTACCCAAAACATCTTGTGATTCATGACCCTGAATTGCAAATTATTTTAATACTTAAAAATAATCACCATCGGTACAAACAAGACAAAAAAAAAAAAAAAAAGACGATTTTGGACATTAAATTACCTGCAATTATAAAATCACCCATGTGTTTCCCCTTTGAATGAAGTTGGTGCATGTTCCTATAAGATATTACTAATATTTTCACCTCTTCACTATGCCATCCACTTGTGCTACAATGTCACTGATCCACACTTTGGCTTTCATCAGGTACTTCACTGCCAAAAGAGGTTTGTTCTTCTCCGTAGCTTGTTTCAATATTGGAAACAGAGAGGTGACCAGGTTGGAACTCGTGCCGACACACTACGAGACAAAATCAATCACCAATTTAATCATGTGACAGACTAGAAAGTCATGACAATTCACAGTGACTACACAACCGTATACAGTTAAAAACATCAGGGAATCATAACAGTATAGTAACTTCGGAAGTTATGTGACGCTGTCATGACTAATCATGGTATTTTTTTATTTTCTAGTTTTCTCTTCCTGTTCTAGCTCGTTGTGACACGTTTGAGTCCAAATATTGTCCGATGTACCTGTGCTGCTTAGTTCTTCTGTTAGCTGTGCGTTGCTGTGTTGTCTTGTGATACAAAGCTGTCATGTTTAAGATCAACAATTGGATTATTGTCTTCATGCATAGATCACATTGTTTTTAGACTGCTTCTCAATTTTTTCCACCCAATTCTATGGCTCCTCTGCTTATTCCGTGTGGTATTCTAGCTTTGCCTTCTCTGCTGGTTCTGCCTTCTCTGCACTTTCCTTCCTGTGATGGACTGAAGCAAGCTCTATCTGTAAATCCAGTTTTTGCTGATTTTGAATAATCTTTCTTTCTTTCTTTCTTTATAAAGCACTTTCACACAACTACCGGTTGATCCAAAGTGCTATACAATACAGCTAAAATAAAACAAATAAGAGACATCAAAACACAACATAACAATACAATTGACATGGCTAACTAAAAGTTACTGACAGAAGATGTTTTTTAAGCCGGCATTTAAATACAGGCAAAGAGGGCGCAGCTCTAATAGAAGCTGGTAATTTGTTCCAAAGACTAGGACCAGCAACAGCGAAGGCTCGATCACCTCTGTAATAGAACCTAGATCTAGGAACAGAGAGGAGACCAAGATTACTAGATCTTAGGGACCTATTTGGTTTATAAGTAGAGATTGCTTCGGAGATATATGATGGGGCTTGATTTTGCAGAGATTTAAAAACAAAAGTTAAAATTGTTAAAATAATTCTAGATTTGACTGGTAACGAGTTTAGTGAAATAAGAATGGGCAAAATGTGGTTGAACCTTCGTCTGCCTGTAATCAATCTTGCAGCAGCATTTTGGACCATCTGTAAACGCATTATAGAAGAGTGACTTATACCATAATATAGTGAATTACAGTAATCTAAATAAGATAGAACAAACAAATGAATAATCTGTTCAAACTGTTTTACAGAAAGTAAAGATCTGAATTTTGATAAATGCCATTAGTGGAAGAAACTTGATTTGACCACTGCACTAATTTGTTTCTCAAAACCCAGGTTGCAATCAAAAAGAACACCAAGATTTTTAGCTCAGGGCGTAAAGTAGGAAGAGAGATGACCAAAATGAAGGGCGTAGTCTTCATATGACTTTGACCAAACAAAATGATTTCAGTTTTGTTCTCGTTTAACACTAATAGATTCTGCTTTAACCATATTTGTAATTCATTTAGACAATTCAACAGGTCTTAAGAATTCTTTACTTTTATGCTGCAAAGAAAAAAATACAGCTGACTATCATCCTGACTATCATTCTGATAAAATATCATTTACAACTTTTAAAAGTGCAGTTTCTGTACAGTGTTGAGACTTAAAACCCGATTGGAATTTTTCAAGAATATTATTTGACATCAAATGGGACTGCAGCTGGGTCATCACAATTTTCTCAAGAATCTTGGAAAGAAATGGCAAGTTTGATATAGGCCTAAAGTTATTAAAATTAGAAGAATCAAGATTGGGCCTCTTTAATAATGGAGTTATTGTAGCTGTTTTTAGACAGTTGGGAATAACCCCAGTAATTAGACTAGTGTTAAAAATAGTTAAAAGATCATGTCCAACAGTGTTGAAAGTCTGTTTTAGAAATCTAGATGGAATGATATCTTGAGAAGATGAAGTTGATCTTGGACGTTCAACAATGCCTTTACAGGATTCAAAGGAAACAGTGAAAATCGTTCCACAGCATTGGACCGCTTGATTTCTCAGGTTGAACAGAGTTCCCCAAGGGCAGGTTAGATCTGAATTGCACGGTTTTCTCACAAAAAAATGTACAGAATTGTCCACACAGTAATACAGAAGCATCAGGAAAAATGTTGACAGGGGGACTGGGCACAGAATCAATAACAGAGAAGAGGGTCTTAGGTCTGTGTAAATTGTCACCAATAAACTCCGATAGATATTTGGACTAGGCGGGCTTGACAGCACTCTGATACACATATAAGGAATCTCTCCACATTTCATATGAGACCTGTAATTTATCCTTACACCATTTTCGCTCTGCTCTTCTGCAAGCCTTTCTGAGCAAACGAGTTGAATCATTAAGCCATGGCTGAGGTTTAGTAACAATACGCTTGAGTTTTACCGGAGCTGTCAGGGATTCACAGTCACAGCCACCTCAGTCACCGGCCAAAACAATCACCATATCGCATTCACCTGCCTTCTGATCACCCGCACCTGCAGTCACTCATCAGCTCCCCTTTAAATACACGCTTCCCACAGACACTCACAATCTGATCTACCGTTCACGACCTTGAACAGTCACCAGACCCAGCTATACTTACCTGTGCTACTTACCTTCTAGATTCTCCTGCGTTTCCCCGTCTTCGTTCCTGGTTTGATCCCGATTCCCGCTCTCCGTTGTTCCTGCAAAGAAAGGACTCAGATCAGTTTACAGCTAAGACCCATCTGAACTGTTTCTCTCTCCAGATTCCTTAACTGCTAGTCTCTCCGCATGATCTACATCCTCTGTTCAATAAATCATCCTGTTGTTTCCCTCACCTGTTGTTTCCGCCTGTGTTTAGGACTGAAGACCGGACCTACACCGACACTTCCATGGATCCCTGGCCTTCCTCACCCACTGATATCCTGGAGGAGCTGGTCACCACCCTTCGGGCTTCGTTGATGCCAGCTCCTGTCCCTCAATCTGCCTCTGCCAGTCCCATGGCCATGCCTTCTACTTACGCAGGTGATTTGGCTGAGTGTGGTGGCTTTCTCCTCCAGATGGCGCTGTATACCGAAATGCAGCCGCAGAAGTTTCCCACCGAGCGTTCCAAGTTAGCCTTTCTGATTTCCCTCCTTTTCCGGCCGCGCTCTGTTATGGGCGAGAGCAATATGGAACGCCAAAAATGTCATAATTAACTTCTATGAAGATTTCACTAACCACTTTAAGGAGGTGTATGGCTCGGCTACCAGAGCGCTCTCTGTCTCAGATCAGCTACTGCGCCAGGGCTCTTCTTCCACCCACGAGTACACCCTGCAGTTACGTACTCTGGCGGCGATTAGTGGATGGAATGAGGTGGCTCTTCTCTGTGCCTACAGACACGGATGGAATTTAGGTATCCGTGCCCAAATGGCAATCTATGATGATTGGAGAGCTGTATGCAGAAAGCCACTCGGATTTCTCAGCGCTTATCAGCCTGCCACACCGCTGAAGCCGCACACCCGCCACCGGTTCCCCAGTACCAGAACCTATGCAAATTAATTCTACACGGCTGTCTGATCAAGAGCACGCTCGCCGACTGGCGGCAGGGCTGTGCCTCAAGACCGCCTTCAGCACGGCCCCCATCATTAAACATCCAGATCCCCAGGTACCATTCGTGGTGGAAGTGGACGCCTCCACCACGGGAGTCGGGGCCGTGCTGTTTGGTGAGCCTCCACACCTCCAGCCTTGCGCATATTACTCTAAGAAACTGACCCCAGCGGAGCAGAACTATGACATCGGAAACAGGGAGCTGTTGGCCATCAAGCCGGCCCTGGAGGAGTGGCGGCATTGGCTGGAGGGAGCAAACCATCCATTCACAGTCATTACTGATCACAAGAATCTCCGATACCTCCGTGAAGCCAAGAGGCTCAAGCCCGTTGGGCACTGTTCTTTACCCGGTTTGATTTTGTCATCACCTATCGCCCTGGAAACCGCAACTGTGAGGTCGATGCCCTATCACGCCTCCATTCCACCAACGCTCCATCCGATCCCGAGCCGATCCTCCCCCCAGCCTTCATTGTAATTCCTATCGCCTGGAACATCGACGAGGACATCCGTGCCGCCACACAAACCGAACCTGCTCCTCTGGGAGGCCCAGAAGGGAAGACTTTCGTCCCCACTTCCCAACGGCAATCCCTTCTGGGCTCAGTTCATAATGTACTGGGCTCTGGACACCCTCTCGTTCCTCCAAGCTCGGTACTGGTAGCCCAGTATGTCCCGTGATGTCACCAAGTACGTCCGCAGTTGCTCAGTTTGTGCCATGTCCTCGACTCCTCGTCACCTTCCGGTGGGCAAGC
Organism: Barbus barbus; assembly: GCF_936440315.1. NCBI lineage: Eukaryota > Metazoa > Chordata > Actinopteri > Cypriniformes > Cyprinidae > Barbus > Barbus barbus. Next base: position 64,107 of record NW_027636829.1, read on the forward strand.
CTGTGAGTTGCTCTCAGATTGGTTCTGAATCACTTTTAAGCTAAGACTCCTAGTTAGAAATTAAGATAAATTAGGAGCTCTCTAAAAGGATTCTTAGAATCTTTAGGAATACGGGCCCAAATTCTCCTGGAATTTTTGTTTTGTTTTTTCGTCTTCGTTCCTGGTTTGATCCCGATTCCCGTTCTCCGTTGTTTCCTGCAAACAAAGGACTCTGATCAGTTTACAGCTAAGACCCATTTGAACTGTTTCTCTCTCTGGATTCCTTACCTGCCATTCTCTCCGCAAGATTAACATTCTCTGTTCAAAAAATCATCCTGTTGTTTCACTCACCTGTTGTTTCCACCTCTGTTGACAGGACCAATAAGATTCAGAGTAGACAAACATTTTTGATTGAAGAAATTAAAAAGTCTGTTCACATCCTGCACAGGAGAGAACAGTTCAGGCACAGGTGGATCATTTATAACATAAGAGGCTTGCAAATCTCTCAAATGACTGAGTAGGGCTGTGTATTGGCAAAAATCTGGTGATTTGATACAGAATCTTGCGATACTGTAAGCAAGGCGATATATTGAGATATTTCTTATTTTAGGAATAGGATAATTTTTTTTTTTGTAAAGCTGTCATTAAGAGGTATTGTAGCATCTGCTTATGATCCTTGATGGTCATTGGGGCTTCATGTCTTAAGAGACCCTTTTAGCCTTTTGATATTTGCATATAATTCACAGCCTGGCCCCACATTCTACCTTTTATATGGGTGCTAAATTGCCAGTGGTTGTCCCCCCATTGTCAAAAAGATGCTAGACAGAATTGACTATCTGTTCTCTCTATCAGACTTCAAACACATTCCAGAGAACTAAATGACCCTCGATACCAGACACCAATGGCCTGGCTGACCAGTGGACTACCTCCACGAGTACAACACACATAACACACACGCATATAGAGACATTTCCTTTATTTAGACCATAATTAATCAGTTACAAAGGTATCTGGTATAAGCATGTGTTGTTTGTATGTTTCCTTATTATATTAGCCTAGTGACCACTCGTTATTTGTATTAGTGACCTCATGAAATGCATCATACTATTCTTACGGTACTTTGGGAAGAATTACACCGATTGAGCAGAACAGTCGTAAAACATGCAATTGAGGTGTCAAGTGAGACAAAGAAACACTTTCCCGCTGAAACTATGTGCCTTGTTATTGGTCAAACTGACCAAAAATGGGTGTTACAGGATCCAGATAAAACTTCTCCCACACCCAAAAGGAGCGTTCTTCTCTTTACCTTCGGTGCCCTAGAGACACATCACTGTGGAAACCTCTCCGAGCTTCTGGCAGTTTTGAGCTCAGTAACTTTGGCGGTTTAACTTCAGACCAATCAACCCATGGCTGGAATGACGAAGCTTTCACTCCTAAAGGAATTCATCAAGAATCTACGCATTATACATGCACCAGGACACTTTACTCAGCATCAACAAACCAGTGCAAGTAACCGCTTGTTAACTATTTAGATGCGCTTCTATTTAGATGGGCTTCGACCCGTTTTGATTAAGGTGATGTAATTCTTTGATGGTTCTAACAGGTTGTGTTTAGCTGATGTGCAAATCCTGCCATTATGCGCTCTCTCTCTCTCTCTCTCTCTCTCTCTCTCCATGCCTTCCTTCTGTTGGCATCTATGTTTAATGTGTGTATGTTTGTGTTTAGTTTAATGTTACATGTTCCCCTGTACTGTAGTTTAACAAACATCCATATGTATCCACACTTGGTTGCCTGTGTCTGCAGCTCACAGAAACTAGGTCAATTTAACATTCCGGTTTTGTTACATGCTAACGAGCCATGTATTAGTAAGGAAAAAATGTTCCTTAGAGTCAATAGACAATTAAAACTGTCCGTACTGCGGACGAACGAATAATTTTATTGTACTATTAATGCTACATTTAATTTCTGAAGATGAATATATAATTGATAACAACCCGTTATGATTAATTATGTTCATCTCACTTTGAGCTAATTTGCTACAATATGCAAACATTGGCAATAAATAAATAAAAATTGTTTAACCAGAACACACTGGGATCTGCATTTGCAATAATCAGTCCGTGTAACAGTCAACGTTATTGAACCACTTTTTGTGCAGTACAGTAAAAATTAAAGTGCTTGCAGGATTCTTTAGTTAAATGTATATAAAATGTATTTTATAAAAAGACCACATATACCCTGCTATAAAGGTTCAGTTTAAATTTACAATTGTAATATACGTCATAACATTTTGATCTGAAAAAATTACATCTGCTTAATATCAATGAAAAATAAAGTGATTGCAGGATTCCTAAAGAAGACAAAACAATAAAATAAATACAGATGTTGAACATTCTCAGAACCTTTCAACTTAGATTTCACAGGTTTTTCAGTTTGTATTTATGTTCCGCGTGGAGACCACGACATGAGCACCGACCCAACTGCACAAAATGCCCCCAACACGAGAGAAAGCTGCAGCCGTGCGGCGAATCTACCACCCGCCACGCCCCACGTGAAGGCTCTTCACATGGGACGCGGCAAATGGCGGAACCGAGGTGGCGCTCACGCTGCGGTCCCGGGGCGGACGTTACCACAATAGCCCAAATGACGCCACACTTCAGCTTTGTACACGAAACGAGAGCTGGAACAATTCTTTCATCCTCCATTACTGCCAGCAAACAATATTAACGCTAAAATTAGTGGAGTGCCCTAATGCTAGTATTTCCTGTCACTGTTTCACAAGTTCAGAGATGAAGACTGATATCTAGCGGTTGGGATATGAACTCAAAACAAAACAACTGCCATGAATCCTATATGATTATTATTATTCTTTTTAAATATCTATATTCCGTTTTTGAGAATCGATACAGTATCGCCAAACAAAATATCGTGATACTCACATGTATCAATATTTTCTTACACTCCTATGACTGAGTGGAGAAATAACGATTCAAACGAGTAACTGAAGGTGTGGCAACTACTGGATCGGGAAAATGAGAGGAAAAAAGTACCAGTCTGTGGTCAGAAAAACAAGTTTCATTGATTTCAATGTCCAATATTTGGAATCCATGTGAAAGAACCAAGTCCAAAGTGTGACTATGAGCATGAGTAGGCTCTTGCACCTGTCGTGTTATTGGGCATAGATTCAAGCGACACATTGTAGAGCAACTGAACAGCATTTAATAGTGCGTCTTTTTTCCAAACTCACATTCATTCACCTGCCCCTGAGCACCTACTAGTTCCGGTACTTCCTGTTAGACGCTTCACAATAAAACCCCCCTTTCATAATAAAACCCCCACATCCCCCTTTCTAGGAGATGAATGCAGACTTAAATGAACATTTACTGCATGAATGAAAACACTTTTTTTTTTTCTCTTACTTTTTACAACTTATAGAACACTTTCTTTTTCTGTAACTCTTTTGTATTCACAAGTCCAGTCTTTGAGGTTTTATAACACTTCTACCAGACCTGGTTCTGACAGGGCCTGGGGAAGCTGCTTTTGGAGTCTTAACTGCGGACTCTGAACAGTTCGGTGTGAGCCTGGCGTCCTCAGTTGGACAGACTGGTGTACTTGGAATTAGACCCGTTGGTGTGATTTCAGGCAATGGCAAAAGATGATGCCTATTTCTCCTGATGACTCCTGAAGGACTCTCCACGATGTACGAGCGGGGTGTAGAATGAAGTGAGATGACAGTCCCTTCACTCTTGGTGTCTGTGATCCACACCGTTTGTCCTGGTGAAAGCTGAGGAAGATCTCTCACACGATGTCTTTTGTTAAACACTGAACTGTCCTTTATTCTCCTTTCTCTCTCTCTCTTCACCACTGTAGCCTCATTTGGTAGGCTGGGAATGAGCAACGAGGGAAGCTGAGGAACTGGCGTACGAAGTCTCCGTCCCATTAGAAGTTGCGCTGGGCTGTATCCATTAGCCAATGGGGTCGCTCTGTAAGCTAAAAGTGCAAGATATGGGTCTTTTGCTTTCTTTAGTAGTCTTTTCACAGTCTGAACGTGACGCTCAGCCTCACCATTGCTTTGTGCAAATTTTGGACTGCTGGTTACATGTCTGAAACCATATGCTGCTGCAAAGTCTTTGAACAGCTGGCTTGAGAACTGAGGTCCATTATCGCTGTAGAAAAGCTCTGGAATGCCATGTCTGGAAAAGATTGACTTTAGGTGAACTATAACATCTTCTGATCTCGTGGGCGTCCTTCTGATCTCGTGGGCGTCAGTTTTGCTAACTCCACAAATCTGGAATAGTAGTCCACCACCAGAACATAGTTACTGTTGTTAAGAGTAAAAAGATCAGCTCCAACTTTTTGCCATGGTCTTTGAGGAAGCACACTGGGCATTAAAGGCTCCGCTGAATTGGCACGTTCCTTAATGCATGTGGTGCAGTTTTTTACAAGCTCGTTGATTTGGCCACTCAGACCAGGCCACTACACTGTCTCTCTAGCTCTCTCTCTGCACCTAGACATTCCCTGATGACCCTCATGTAGGGCTATTAGAACAGAGTTGCGCATAGTGGTAGGAATCACGAGTCTGGTGCCTTTCAGTAACAGTTCATCAAGTACAGTTAGAGTGTCTCTGTGTGGCCAATATGCTTTGATTGGACCTGTGAGATGGCTGTAATCTGGCCAGCCTCTCTGACACAATGACATGACTTCCGAACATGTTTTGTCTGTTTTTAGTTGTTCTTTCAGTTGTGAGATGTACGTTGAGCTAGCAGGTAGACTTCTGACTATTTCATCGACGTAGATGTTTGTGTCAGCCATTAAATCTGCTGCAGCTTTAGAATCTGAATCTTGTTCGACAGGTGCGCGTGAAAGGGTGTCCGCTGTGAAGAGTGCTTTACCTGGAGTGTGTGAGATGGAGTAACTGTACCTCATGAGCCTGAGTCGGAACCGCTGGATCCTGGGTGGAAGCTCGGTTAGGGCTTGTCGACCCAGCAGACTGACAAGTGGCTTGTGGTCAGTTTCTAAGGAGAAGTGTCTCCCGATGAGGAAGTCTTTAAATCTTTCACATCCCCACGTTAGTCCAAGCGTCTCCTTCTCCACCTGTGCATACCTCTGCTCTTTCTCAGTTAAGGAGCGTGAGGCGTATGCTACCGGTCTCCACTGCTCACCTTCTTTTTGAAATAGGACTGCTCCGAGTCCGTAGGATGAGGCATCCGCAGACAGCTTAAGATCTTTGTTTGGATCATAGAGTGTGAGAACAGGTGTTGATGTCAGTTCACTTTTCAGCTGATCAAATGCTTTTTGTTGTGCATAGCCCCAAACCCACTGGTTTTTCTTTGAAAGCAGATCTCTTAGGGGCTTATCTTTTTCAGCCAGTCCTGGAATAAATTTACCTAACTGGTTGACCATCCCAAGAAAGCTGCGCACTTCGCTGACATTTGACAGCTCTTTCATCGCCTTGACGGCTCTGATTTTGTCCGGGTCCGGTTGGACTCCCCCCGCAGACAAAATGTGTCCTAGGAACTTTACCTCATTTTTGCTTAAGTCACATTTCTCCATATTTAGTGTGACTCCAGCCTCTTGCAGTTTGACAAGCACTGTGTGAAGTCTAACATTATGTTCCTGCTGGTCCTTTCCCCAAATGAGTATGTCGTCCATGTGACAAACCACGCCTGGTAGCCCATTGAGAATCACTGACATTCTCCGCTGAAAATGTTCTGGGGCTGAGGCTATTCCAAAAGGAAGTCTGTTAAAATGGTAGCGTCCGAAAGGGGTAATGAATGTTGTATAGTGTGCTGACTCAGGTGACAATGGGACTTGCCAAAACCCTCTGTTTGCATCTAACTTACTGAAGACGATTGCTCCAGCCAGGGATCCAAGTGTCTGTTCCACTGAAGGTAAAATGTACTTCTCTCTGCACACTGCATCATTGAGGTGAGTGAGGTCCACACAAATGCGCACTGAGTCATTTTTGGTTGGCACTGGGACCACACCTGAGCACCATTCCGTTGGCTCTTCAACTCTGCTGATTACTCCCATGGACTCCATTTTTTCCAGTTCATGTTTCACCTTTCCCAGCAAAGGAATGGGGACACGTTTTGGTGTGGCCAGGGAAAAAGGAACAGCGTCAGGTTTCAACTTAATAGTATAAGGTTGCTGTATTAACCCCAAACCCTGACACAGTTTTGGATATTTCTCCTTTAACACTTTCATGTCTATGCAATCTGCTCTAGACACAAGGTTTAGCTTGACACTTGCTGGCCTGCTCAACAGCGCTATGTGCAAATCTTTGATAACATATAAGTTTTCTTCAATTTCTTCTTCACCTTTGCACAATGTTTCTCTGCACATACCCACTACATTGAGAGGAGTGCCCCCAGGTCCAAACAATGGTCTGTCTGGTTTGCATAACTCTGTCACATTTTGATTTATACTGTAGTACGTCTGGGCTGGGATAACTGAAACATCCGCTCCAGTATCTATCTTAAATCTGACTTTGTGGTTTCTGATGGTAAGATCTGCATACCAAGGATCTGAACCTGCGTCCACAGAACCAAGGAACATGGGTGTGTCATTATTTTTCTCTGTTTCTACCACATGCACGGATTTAACAGACTTACACACCTTACTGAAATGTCCTCTTTTACCACAAGTATGACAGGTCACATCTTTCACTGGACATTGAACTTTAGCATGTGCAGGTGTGTTACCACATCTGTGGCAGGATCTCTCATTTGGTGTTTTGGACTTTGTTGTGTATTTTGGCTGAGTTGGAGACTTGTATTTTGGAAACTGTTGTTTTGGATGCTGTTGTTTTCTATATTTCACTGACACAGCATCTATTTCCGTGTTGTTCTCTCCTCTAATGTCTGTTTGTTGCCTTTTTATAACTTCTGACTGTCGGGCTTGATTTACTGCCTTCTCCAGCGTCAAATCCTTGTCCATTTGTAATCTCTCAGCTAAGCTAGTGTCTCTAAGTCCCACGACGAGGCGATCTCTTATTAACTCATCGTGTAGTGCACCGTAGTTGCAGTTTTCCGCCAAAGCATAAAGCGCGGTGACAAACGAGTCAACAGTCTCATTAGCTAGCTGCACTCTTTGATTGAACCGGGCTCTTTCGTAGATAATGTTTTTCCTGGGCACGAAATATATGTCCAAAGTGTCTCTTACTGCTTGATACTGTTGTCTCTGCACATCCGATAAAGCTTGACCTCGAAGAATGTCGTCCGCTTCATCCCCCCCATACAGTAGATGAGCGTGTTTACCTGGTTAGCCTCTGAGCTAAGATGCAGATTGCTGGCTAGACGGAATCTTTCGAATCTCCGTATCCACTTTTCCCATTGCTGAGGCTTAGAAAAATCAAACGCTTCGGGAGGCTGAATGGTGAATGTGGCGTTCGGGGGTGGATTTGTGTTAGCATTGTTGCCGCTGTTTACCTGTAGCTGGGGCGATAGCCTGCGAGGCTGCGTGTGCGGTGCGCTTGCTCCCGCTTCCTCTGTATTCGACATTATTTTCTCCAGATAAAACCTTCTTTTTCACTCCCAGAACAGCATACTTTCACTCCCCGGCGATTAAGCTCTTACTGCCGCCCGACTTCTGACACCATGTCGTGTTATTGGGCATAGATTCAAGCGACACATTGTAGAGCAACTGAACAGCATTTAATAGTGCGTCTTTTTTCCAAACTCGCATTCATTCACCTGCCCCTGAGCACCTACTAGTTCCGGTACTTCCTGTTAGACGCTTCACAATAAAACCCCCCTTTCATAATAAAACCCCCACAGCACCCACTGCACAAAATCAAATGAGTCAATAAGATTTTTGAATTCAGTTACCAGGGGTTTAGTGGGGCAACATAAATGGATATTAAAATCACCCAACACTAAGATGTAATCAAACCGTGTGATCAGTTCTCCTAGTAAATCAGAGAATTCATTTAGAAAGGCATTGTTAATACGTGGTGGGCGATAGATATTAACACAGAGAACTGGACGTACCAAATCTATTTGAAGAAGCTGTACCTCAAAGCTCGAGTAGACACCAGTCGGAATGGTACGTATAATAAACTTTCGTTTGAAAACAGCTGCAAGTCCTCCTCCACGTCCAGTTTTTCTGGGGCAATTATAAAAGGGGCAATTTTGAGGAACAAGTTCAGAAAAGGGACTAGAGTCTCCTTTAACCCAAGTTTCCATCAAAAATATAAAATCCAAATCCTTTGAAGTAAAAAAGTCGTGCAGGATAAAAGTTTTGTTGACCAGAGAGCGAACGTTAATTAATCCCATTCTGATCGGCGGGGACTCACAAGGCAAAGGATGACCTCGATTCAGTAGACAGAGAACGCCGTAGTTAACTCCTCTAACGCGAATCTGGGGAGAGATGGGGCGCGTGGGCACATCCAGGAAGCCGGGGACAATCGGACGAATCCACCGATAGGGCTTCTCCAGCGAGCGTCTTGCCACATAACAACCAGAAATGGGCCAGGATGCCAGTGAGGGAAAGTCAGAATGCCGAATAGATCCAAAGACAAAACCGGACTTGATCCTGACTGTAACACTAGCCAGCTTCCCTCGTCTCCTGCGACGCCTTCTCCGCAGCGTGTCGAAGGGCCTTTGACACAGAAAATCGGAAATGTTCGAAACGAACGGTGGTGGATACGTATAAGATCCACACCACACGGCATCAGGCGAGTGAGAGATTAGATTTCCAATGTCAAGTAATGTTTGATGGTCATAGGTTAACAATGTAGAGTTCACAATAGTAAAAACTGATGTTAAAATAGCCAACATCAACACATAAAATGAACAGGGCAGACTGCTCGCCACACACACCATAGCCATCTTGCCACTTGCCATTAATCTTTGGAATGACTCCTCTCAGTCCAGTGGCGTTGCTAGGGGGGTTTTCTACTCAGCCCCCCGTAAAGATTTTGTGATTAGCTCCATAAACTGTATACAAATATAAACTGTACACAAATTTGTGATCGCCTCAATCCCCTTTAAATTTCATATTAAAATGGTGGCAGACTTCGATCGGCTTTTCCCCATCTTTCAGTGCGTTCTTCAATCCACAGACTGCGGCGGCGCAGAGCGAGAAACAGAGGACAAGGTGTGTGTTTATCGATAGATTGTAATAATATCTGCATCTGTTTAGTTCTTTGTCATAAATACAGTTTGATGTCATTTTGATACATGATGAAACAAAATGTCATGGGGAGCAATTGGTTTCCCATCTACTGTAAAGCTTTCGCTGCGTTCACTCCTCATCACACCGTTCCTCCAGCGAAAATGTAACATTATCCCTTACACATGTGGCAAAATGCAGTTATTGCGAGGGGTTGCCGCTGTCTGGTTGAATACATCACCTAGGTAATTGTTTGTTATTGTGCCCTCGTTAGGGGAGTGTATATAAAGGTGTGAGGCAAAATAAAAGGGTGTTACGTCATTCTCAGCTGATCGTATTTCCGGAGTTTCGTTGTGTTGCACGAGGGGTATGTATTGGCGTCTTTCATGTAGGTTGTTAGTGTTGTAGACTTTAGTGACTTTAACTTGTTGTCTGCTACTAGTAATTCTTGTGAAGCGGGCGGTTGTTCGGGTATATGTTGCACCCATATCTGGGAAATCGCCGATCCTCTGCTGTGTTTCTCTACAATTGAGAATTGCCGGTACCACCTGCTTGAGTGACTTGCCGCTGCCTGTATGCGATCTATTGATGTAAGGGCTGCTGGATAGATAATGTGGTTTCCATTATCCGGTATGTATGTACAACCCACTTATCTCTCTAGCCTGTATAAAGGGGTATTGGTTTGGGTCATAATTAACTTCTGTGTCCTAGGTGTTTAAACCATCATGTGAGAGTCCCGGTTTTTGTGCTCCTGGCTCTGTATGGTTTATAGCAGGGATTACAGCATGGCTTGCAAGTTTAACACTGCTGTTTTGCTTTTACATAATGTTAATTAATTTGTTAGTCTGGATTATTATGTTTGGTACGAATTGATTTGCTTTGTCTTACTGTATGCTTTGTTTATAAGTGTTTTTGTTTGTTTGGTTTGTATTTAATTTACTTATTTTGCTTTAATCTAGGTTTGGTATTTAAGTCTTTTTTTCAGCAGTCAATTTGGGTGATTGCTTGCATTCGTTTATTTGTGTTTAAATGCATATGGGTTTTTTTTATTTTTGGTGTTTGTAGTTAATTTCTTTCTTTGCTTGTCATTTATTCTTTGTGGATTTGTATTTAATCATTTTTTTTTCCTCTTTATTTTGTGGCAACAAGTTTATTGGTGTTATTTGTGGCTTAATTGTGTGTTTAATTTTATTTTCTTTGTAGTTGTTTGGGGGAGCTGGGGCTTGGAGAAGGCAGGCTGGCTGTTTCCGTGCAGAGATATCCCTCTTCACCAAAGTGGTGTGGATTTGTAGTGATTTTTCTGGGGTGCAAGCGTGATGTGGTGCATATGTGGGTGTTATTGCGAAGCCCCTGCTCTTTCTATGGTTGTTTGTTCTAATTGTTGTGTATGATTTTCCTTTTGCTTATTGAATAAGATTTAGTGTAATTTAGCAATTGTTTAATAAAGATTTGTTATTTTTATACAAGGTATTCCTGTCTCTGGGTCATTTTGTGAGAAGGCGAACCTGTGGGTTTTTCCTGGGTGTTAATTCCTGGGTGGCGTAGTCATGATTGTGTGAGTTGGTGGCATAGTTTTAAAGTTGAAATTCCGTTAACCCTTTATATCATCGCCTCTCGTCACACACATATGAACGCATACTTTATAAAATTACCATGTTGCCATTTTCATTTGAAAATTTTACTTTCAGTATAAAACTTTTTTACAGTGCATGTGGCATTAACTAGGCCTTCTATACAGTCATTCACAGAAATGATTAAAGACAGTGACAGAGAGCACCTTTTGAAAGTTAATCACAGCATCCACATAATCCACTGTCCAGCCTCATAGCTGAAGTGTTAAAGGGGGAAAGACTCTTTTTGAATAAACTTTTAAATCAGAGGGCTGATAGCTGACATTGATGGTTATGATGAATTAGGCCTCATACCTTCAGAAGAAGGGCTTCAGAGGATCCGAACAGCAGTTGTGTTTCAATAGCTTGATCTCTGATCACACGCTCCAGCTTTGGGAATCCTCCCAGACTCAGGAAAGTCAGATGATAAAGGAGAGCCGTTTGCTCCGCAAATGGAAGAAGGTCCTGAATGAAATCCGCTCTCAATATAGAGTTGTCATCGACAATCTCTGAAATATTTCAAACATTTGTGATGGTTAACAACCTTTGGCATTCAATAGCTAATGGATGAAAAAGGATACTGTACAAATAAAAGGCTATTTTGGTTTGAACTTTTAATTCATCATTATTATTAAAATTTTAGTATTAATTAAATCATTACACTCTAAAAAAATGTTGAGTTGTTTTCAGTCCATGGCTGGGTTACATTTATAATCCGATATGTATAAAATTTCCCCACCATGCGTTGAAAACAACCCAAAACATTTTTTTTAATGTAAGTGGACAAAACACACACTACTAGGGAGTCCCTGCAGAACTGGGACAAGAACCACTGTCATAACATTTTAAAGGGAAATCACCCTATTTACAAGGCCCTGGTTACACCTGTTATAAAGATGCATTTTGGTCAATCGGATCACAAGTGGACAAAGGAGACGTACATGTTTACACCTGCTGTCTCTTTTGCCCACTTTCAACCACTTCTGTCCTGATTTCATGGAGGGGAGGATTTATAGGTGAGCAAATGAATGGGCACATGCAATTTACATATAAACGTGACTGGAGACGGCAGGAAAACCTACTGACAGCAGTGGTTTTCATTTCTGCAATGCGTGTTAGAAATCCGGAATGGTGAGAGAACATTGCACTTGAGTAGTCAATATCCGATAGCTTATGACAAAAAGATTTATGGCTTTGACCTTTTGACCTTTCCCCCTCCCACATGGCGTTGACCCCGTGATAGTTAATGAGATCAAGATGTTGGAATAGGCATGCGTGAAATTCCGACACCATCCGTGGATGAGATATGATGTTTGTACGTGTCCATTCGGTGACAGGAGATAAATGAAGCCCTGAGGAATGTTTTTGAAGATTTTATGTGCATCCGGGGGGGTTGTCCATCTGCAGACTACATGGTATCCGGTTGCATTCCAAGGCATGGTGTGTTATGGGCTCTCTGTATGGGAGAGCTGTGAGAAAAAGATATTGGACTTAAAGGCAATAACTGCCATGGCTGAATAACGAGGAAGCAAGTTGCAAGTGAAACAGTGTTTTATTTGTAGTCCGAGAGTGTAACACAAACAGGAATCCGATGGCGATGAGTGACGCAGGGACCCTGATGAACTACACAGGTGAATGGTGGTGAAAAGACGGATCCGTAGGTGGAGAGTGAAGTATCCAGACACAGAACGACGAAAACAGCAACACTAGAAAGGGACTCCGACTCACGACACCAGACAGCAGCACGGAACAGGAAACTGGAGACAGCATGCGAAGACATCAACAAATGATCTGACAATGAGAGGAGAAACTGGTGAGTATTTGAAGGTGCGTGAATGAGCTGCAGCTGGCACAGCCAAACGAGGCTCAGCTGAGCGCTGATCAGCGGTGATGGCTCGGTCACGCCCACACACATCAACACACACACATGACAACAATAACACGGGACGAGAAGGAAGCAATGAATAAGTGAACCGTGACAGTACCCCTCTCCTAAGAACGCCTCCTGGCGTTCCCAGGTTCCCCTACCTGTCGATTGTAATCATCGATAAGAGAGTGATCCAGTATGTCTCTAGCAGGTACCCAACTCCTCTCCTCCGGACCGTAACCCTCCCAGTCCACCAAGTACTGAAATCCGCGTCCCCTCCATCTTGAGTCCAGGATACGATTTACCGGAAATGTGGGCTCCCCGTCTTCGAGTCGCAGCGGGGGGGGAACCGGGGCTGGCGGGTTAATAGGAGAATGAAACACGGGTTTAATTTTAGATATGTGAAAGACAGGATGAATCCTCCTGTACACCGGAGGAAGGTTAAGGCGGACTGCCACCGGACTAATGATCTTGGTGACAGTGAACGGGCCAATGAATTTGGGAGCAAGCTTGTTAGAAACGGAGCGGAGAGGAATGTTCTTGGTTGAAAGCCACACTTTTTGACCCACAACATAAACGGGAGGCTTAGACCGGTGGCGATCGGCTTTAGCCTTGGTGCGTGCCCCAACTTGGAGAAGAGTCTCACGGGCTCTAGTCCATGTGCGGCGACACCTCTGGACAAAGGCGTGAGCGGAGGGGACCGCGACTTCGGATTCCAGACTGGGAAAAATTGGTGGCTGGTAACCTAAACTACACCTAAACCACCAGAATCGTTGCTTAACCAAAAAACGTGCGATTGACTCCTGGATGACAAGCCACGTTGGAACAATGCCCCCACTGAATAACGTCGGACCGTAATCCCTCCGGCACAAATAACCGATTCGGTGGGCAACCGGGTGGAGGCATTACCCCTTCTAAGGCCGTTTTGACCTTCGACTCGACCTCCCATGTGAGAGTGGAGACAAAAAGAGTCTAGGGTAAAATGCACTCGGGAGTAGACGGGCGTTCGTTCTGCTGGAGAAGAGGAAGGGCGGATGAGCTTAGATGCTAGAGAATCAGAAATATATTTCTCCATAGCCTCCCTTTCTGGAACAGAAAGCGAATATAACTTGCCCTTAGGCGGAGACGTACCTGGCAGTAAATCTATGGCACAGTCGTAAGGACGATGCGGAGGAAGAGAAGCTGCTTGAGACTTACTGAACACTTCCCTCAGGTCCTGGTACTCTGCGGGCACATTAGACAAATCCACCGCCTCCTCCTGAAAAACAGAAACAGAAACTGACGGACAGGCAGACACTAGACAGCACTCATAACAACTACTGCTCCAAGCTACAATGGATTTCTGATGCCAGTCTATTCTGGGATTGTGACTGACGAGCCAGGGGTGACCGAGAACGACAGGTGCAAGGGGAGAGTCCATGATCAGGAAGGAAATAGTCTCAGTACGATTGCCTGACGTGATGAGAGTGATGGGTCCAGTGGTGAAAGAAATGGTGGGTAGTTCATAACCGTTAAGGGCGTGGACAAAAATCCTGTGTGTGAGTGGTTTGATGGGGATCTGAAGTTTATGTGCAAATGTACTGTCCAAGAAATTACCTTCCGCCCCGGAATCTAGTAGAGCCTGACAGTCGAATGAATGTGTAGTCCATTTCAGTCTTACCGGGAGGAGGGTCGATGATGGTGATGAGGTCTTCTCGGCGGAAATCCCACCCGATAGTAGCCTCACAGTTACTATCGGGCTTGGTCTTTTACTGGGCATTTATTCAGATAGTGTCCTGCCCCTCCACAATATAGACAGAGACCCTGGGATCTCCGCCTCTCCTTCTCCTCCCGGGAAAGCCGAGCAATATATCAAAGAAAATACCAAAATTATCAGATAATGCTACATCCTTAATAACAATGGATGAAATGCTTAGACCTCTACTGATGAGTAAATCTAGAGTGTGTCCACGATTGTGTGTGGGTCCATGCACATGCTGACTCAGGTCAAAAGTGTTTAACACTTTAACCTTCAACCCCATTTAGGGCCTCGCAGGTGAAAATAACCTACCTGAATTAAAATGGTAACAGTTTGTGACAAAGTGTGCTTACACAAACAAATTAGGTATCTTTGGAAAGAAGAGACTCTGGGCTTTACTATCTATCATCCAGAGTTGATAATGCTCAAAAAGATAAAAAGTTATAGACACTGACGTGCCTTGAAAAATATTTTTCCACACTGAATGTTTTTTTATTTCATATACAAATACATGAAATAAGTCCTGGAGCAATCCAGAAAAGTAATGGATCGAAAGCCATGTGTCTCATCAGTTCATATTTCAAATTTGAAGAAGATACCATGAAAAATGAGATTCCTGCAATATTTTTTCTGAAACTATTTATAGTCCCCCCACCCCCCTGTTTGAGGAAAAATAACCACCAAATGGATTGCAGAATTATACAAGCTATTTTAGTCATTATACATGTTCCTGCATAGTTTTTCAATTATAAAATAATAGACAGATTTATTTGAGCACTAAAAAATACAAAAATAATTATTTGAGTAATAAAAAAGGAAAAAAAATAGAAAAAAATGCTTTGTATATAGTATGTATACTGAAGTATTCTTCGTTATTCGTTATTACAATGATAAATATCACTGCCAGACGTGAAGTGATATTGCCAGACATGGTCATAGAGTCAGTAAACACACGCTGATGTGCTTCCATTCAGATTATAATCAAACAGATGGGCCATATAATCAATAATAGCTGATCAATGAATCACAATGATAGCCGTCATAGAGTCGCTAATAAACACGCTGATGTGCGTCCATACAGATTATAATCATGCAGACACGGCCACATTCCCCACACAATACACACACACACATATAAAAAATGTAGAAGAAAAAAAAAACTGTTTTTTATGGATAAAGCAGATCGCTAAGTTATGCCCCGCTCAGATGACAGCGTGCGTCACAGAAGCGTCACTGCCGGCAGGAGGGAGCGCCAAATTCAAATAATCTATATTCCGCTTTTCTGAGACTTTTTTTTCCGTAGACGGTCTCATTATGTTTGTAAGACCGTATTCTACAAAATCGTTTTGTTTTTTTTACCACCAAGACGCTGTTTTTGAGCGTAATTTATTCCATAACGGACGCGAACAATAACTCTCTGAAGAAATGAAACGTAAACAAAGGAATATTCATCCTTATTACAACGTTATTGTTTCGCTGGACTAAAAGTGCTCGCTGGGATGTTTTTCTGTGGACCCTTACCTCTCTAACTAAACTGGGATTTCAGCAGTGGACGCGTTTGTGGCTCGTTATTACAATGATAAAGGTACGTACGGCTTTTTTACTCTGCGTGTTTGGATGTGTACTGCTTACACAAATGTAGCAAATTTGTGCCACTCATTCCTTATAAGCTTTCCATCGAAAAACAGCGATCTGTCGTCGATGCTTGAGGCTTAGACCCTCAGAATGATATAGAGTTTGACAAGATTAACTTTGTCCCGTTTCATTTATTCTATTAGAAAACAATGACACATGCAAACAAAGAGCGTTCAGTGCGAGGTCGCTCTGGTGCAGGCTAACAGGTTAAAACAGTTATAATTTATTTTGCAGTTTTGATTTCTGTATTATCTATGTGAATATTCAAATCCCCTGCAATAGTAAAACAGTCAAACTCTGAGGAAATCATTGATTAGAGTTCTGTGAACTCTTCAACAAAGACTATAGTATTTTGGAGGCCTGTAAATAATGATAAACAGAATGCGTGGAGCACCTTTCAGCACAATACCTAGGTATTCAAAAGACAAGTACTGACCAAACGACGCTTGCATTGATAGACATCTTTAAACAGAGCAGCTACACCACCACCTCTCCTAACAGTCCTGCAGACACTTATAAAATTAAAGTTAGGAGGGTAAATTAAAACACAATACTTACATTTAAAAGCGAAATCCTCGGCCACTGCCACTGAAGTCTCACCCCCCATGTTCTTTGAATATAAACTGTCCATCAGATGTTAGTCCCAGCCTCAGACGTCACGCCCACGGACCATTGGCTAAACGTCTGATGCATATGGCACACTTTTCTGGAAACACTTCAGGAATGTCGAAGTCGTCATCTGTCTGGTTGAATTAAACCGGATTCTCGGGAGACGCGAGTGTTGCGTTTATTTTCGGCCTGCCGGAAAACAAAGATGGTGCCAAACCCCCTCATGAAAGAAGAAAGCCGTCGTGTTTACAAATGTGACGACGAACGCTTATCAGGCTCAACTAAACGCTGTATTTTCAAATGTATGTGAAATATTTCAAGTTCGCGACATAGAATCTTTCAAATACATCCGAGAGTTTCAGCTTTTGTCGTGCCGCGGTGACTCAATCAGCCTTGGAATGCGGCCATTGGAGGATGCATCCTGAATTGGAACAGCTTACATCTGTCCCGCTGTGACACAATCACACTTCAAATGTGGTCTTCGAAGTGCGCACCCTTCATTTTGGGCCACAGCTAGTGCTTGAAGTGAGCCGGTACGCATCAGTACGCAGTACCTGCACTTCTATATTTGAGTCTTTAGAGCAGTGGTTCCCAACCTGGGGGTCACGACCCCCACTAGGGGTCGTTAAGATTTACAAGAGGTCGCCAAGCTCACTCTAGTTTGACCACAAGATGAAATTCCCGACAATGAATATGAATGAATTAGAGGTGTGCGATATGACGATTTTTGATCGTGGACGATAAAAATGTCTCCACGATCTGCTTTTGAAGAAATATCATAATATCATGCTACAGCACACATTATGTCAAATACAGTTCTGGCGCCTCCGTCTCTATATACTGTACAACAGGACATACAGCAGTAGAGTTACTCTGACAGGACACTGCACTTATTCGCGATCGCAAAAGTACATTATTTGCACACAAGCCTTGCTGGTTAAATGTTTAATTCACGTGCTGGTCTGACGTGCGCTTTTTCTGAGCGCATACACCTGAAGCACGCGCACTAAAAAGCCTGTCTAACAGCGCCTGATTACTCAGTTAAGTTATCTTTTGCGCTAATACTGTCAAAATACACAAGGTTTACATACAGACTCAGTTGGTTATCTCTAAAAATGAAAGTAAATAGTTAAGAGAGAAACAGATGCGTGCCTGTATATTAGATGCGTGCAGGTCTTAAAGGGACAGGACACTAAACATGCTGTCGACTATCATTAAATAGTTCACCCTAAAATTTTATTTCTGTCATTATTTACTCACTCACATGTTGTCCCAAACCTATTAATTTCTTGTGCTGAACCCAAAATAAAATATTTTGAAGAATGAGGGTAACCAAATAGTTGCTGGTCCACATTGAATTTGATAGTAGGAAAGAAAAATCCCATGGAAATCACTGTGGACCAGCAACTGTTTGGTTTTTCACCTTCAAAATAGCATTTATGTTCAGTAGAAGAAATAAACTCATTCAGATTTAAACCAAATTTTGAGTAAATTATGGTATAAAAATAAAACATTATGACAGAATTGACAGACAGATGACAGATGAATATTTATTTTTGGGGGAACTATTCATTTAACATTAACAAAACGCAAATAGAAAAATCACTCACTATTCTTGACAGAAAAACTTTAATACAGGTGCTTTAGGAATCAGTCTATGTAGTGTTTTATTTTTATATTTGTTTATACAGTTTTTTGAATGCTCCTGCTAAATACACCTATTGTACCTGAAAATAAAGCACTGTTTGTTTTATTTGTATATGAGTACATGAGAAGGTAGAATATGACAACGTTTTAGGGCTGGCAATTCTCCCAGACATAATTAGTCATATTCTCTGCGCTAACATTAATTATCTTCAACCTGCTGAAATGTTCCTATAAATATATTTCCCTTCCAAATGTGCATTCTGAATAATAAATATATTTCCCCATTGACCTGCCGAGGTCCAGTGCTTGTCTTCTCATTAACAGTATTTTTCTTTTACTGATCATATTTAATACCTATTGAATCTACAGTTTTAAATTAATTTGACTGATTATTCACAATCATTACGAAATGTGACCATAGTTTTACTATAGTAAAAGTGTAGGAACCATGTTTTTTTTTTTTTTTTTTTTTTTGCGATTTACCATTTTTATAACCAAATTTAAATACCATGGTTAAACTATGGTTAGTGAGCAAAACCCGAGTACATTTGTGGTTTATTATGGTTTAACTACAATTGCAATTTTTTGGTTTTATTTGTAGTAAAACTGTGGCTAATTTTCATAAGAGTATTAGTGATTGTGTGCATTAATGCTCTTTTTCCAATGTTTAAATTGGTTGAATGAATGTGCAGTAACTGCCTTAAAGAAATTTAACAATGTTAAACATTAAATTAATTTTAAACAATGACATGCTGACAGTGAGACTACTTTGAATATTCATATTTTGGCATTGCATAGCATTAAATGATTGTGAATAAAAAATGACACAGAATGACTAACAAATTTAATACAGATACACCCTGTGGTGAAACAATCACATATGTTTATCAGCCACAGCTTTCTCAGATCAGCTTATATTGGATTAAAACTGAAAGCTCTGTTGTGTTTGGAAAATTCTGTACACAGTTATCATCAGAATCTCTTCTCCTGTCTCTCAAAATGTCTGAATTTTTAAATCATCCCGCAGACTCTCATTTTAATAGGCGTAAAGTCAACTAGATGATTATGGCACATTGAAAACATAACCGGAAATAACTGAGCTGTATTATTTCAAAACAGAAGTGCATCACGAGGCTCAGTGCAAGTAGACCATTATTGATTACTAATTTGAATCAGTAAATTATAACGAAAAGAATACCTTAAAAATGAAAAGAAGCAGGTTTTTGCAAGTAATTTTAAACCGGTAAACTCCTGGAAAGCAAGGATCCAGTAAGCAAATTCAAACAGTAAGTTCAAAACAGCACTAATGCAGAGAAAACACGGCCAATTTTATCAGAGATTGCGGAGAGAATAGTATGGAAGCCCGTTTCCGCCAATGAATAAAAAATAAAACAAGGTAATTGCGACTTTTTATCTCGCAATTCTGACTTTATAACTCGCAATTCTGAGATATAAACTCGCAATTCTGACTTTATAACTCGCAATTCTGACTTTATAACTCGCAATTCTGAGATATAAACTCGCAATTCTGACTTTATAACTCGCAATTCTGACTTTATAACTCGCAATTCTGACTTTATAACTCGCAATTCTGACTTTATAACTCGCAATTCTGAGATATAAACTCGCAATTCTGACTTTATAACTCGCAATTCTGACTTTATAACTCGCAATTCTGAGATATAAACCCGCAATTCTGACTTTATAACTCGCAATTCTGAGATATAAACTCGCAATTCTGACTTTATAACTCGCAATTCTGACTTTATAACTCGCAATTCTGAGATATAAACTCGCAATTCTGACTTTATAACTCGCAATTCTGACTTTATAACTCGCAATTCTGAGATATAAACTCGCAATTCTGACTTTATAACTCGCAATTCTGAGATATAAACTCGCAATTCTGACTTTATAACTCGCAATTCTGAGATATAAACTCGCAATTCTGACTTTATAACTCGCAATTCTGATTTTATAACTCGCAATTCTGACTTTATAACTCGCAATTCTGACTTTATAACTCGCAATTCTGAGATATAAACTCGCAATTCTGACTTTATAACTCGCAATTCTGAGATATAAACTCGCAATTCTGACTTTATAACTCGCAATTCTGACTTTTTTTCTCACAATTCTGACTTTTTTTCTCGCAATTCTGACTTTTTTTCTCACAATTGCGAGTTTATATCTCACAACTCTGACTTTCTCGCACCATAGCAAACCACTCTCCGTGTAAGGCTTTGCAGTACTTTGTTCAGTTTGCTATAGATGAACTATTGAACTAGATGAATGTTGCGTCCGAATATGATTTTTGAACAAACACAAAAATTACTCATTCTTCTTTATTTCTGTGTTTTGCGCTCGCGGTTGGACAGTACCATTACTGCCGGGCTTTCAGACACAACATTCTTCATTTCTTTATAGTTCTGAGTTTGAGGCAGCTTCTATCACGTTATTTTAATAACAGCTGTCAAGTAAAGCGCGTATTATTGTAACACGAGAGTGGATATATATGAATGTACGCAGGTGGATTTCCTTCACTCTCCATAAAGCCCGCTTTCATCTCTATGTTCTTGCTATAGAATTATCTTATCTCCTGTATTTAATGTTGTAAGATATCGACCAAGCAAGACATCCCCAATGAAAATTATAAATAAATTAAGGATTCATTAATTTGAAATAAGTTTTTTTTATTATTATTATTATTAGTCAATTATATAAGAAGCCTCTAAGTGCCATCTGAAATTTTCTTCTAAAATGAGCATTTTTCTCAGGTACAGGTTCTTTTTATTGTCATTAAAGTAAAATAACTGAATATAAACGAAAAATACTAATTTTAGAAGAAAATTTCAGATGGCATTTAAGCTTTTGCTCTTCATATATAATTGACCAAATAATAATAATAAAATTAATGAATCCTTTATTTATAATTTTCATTGGGGATGCCTTGCTTGGTCGATATCTTACAACATTAAATACAGGAGATAAGATAATTCTATAGCAAGAACATAGAGATGAAAGCGCGCTTTATGGAGAGTGAAGGAAATCCACCTGCGTGCATTCATATATATCCACTCTCGTGTTACAATAATACGCGCTTTACTTGACAGCTGTTATTAAAATAACGTGATAGAAGCTGCCTCAAACTCAGAACTATAAAGAAATGAAGAATGTTGTGTCTGAAAGCCCGGCAGTAATGGTACTGTCCAACCGCGAGCGCAAAACACAGAAATAAAGAAGAATGAGTCATTTTTGTGTTTGTTCAAAAATCATATTCGGACGCAACATTCATCTAGTTCAATAGTTCATCTATAGCAAACTGAACAAAGTACTGCAAAGCCTTACACGGAGAGTGGTTTGCTATGGTGCGAGAAAGTCAGAGTTGTGAGATATAAACTCGCAATTGTGAGGAAAAAAAGTCAGAATTGCGAGAAAAAAAGTCAGAATTGTGAGAAAAAAAGTCAGAATTGCGAGTTATAAAGTCAGAATTGCGAGTTTATATCTCAGAATTGCGAGTTATAAAGTCAGAATTGCGAGTTATAAAGTCAGAATTGCGAGTTTATATCTCAGAATTGCGAGTTATAAAGTCAGAATTGCGAGTTATAAAGTCAGAATTGCGAGTTATAAAATCAGAATTGCGAGTTATAAAGTCAGAATTGTGAGATAAAAAGTCGCAATTACCTTGTTTTATTTTTTATTCATTGGCGGAAACGGGCTTCCATAGTGACACATCTGGATGCCAGTAAATTATTATTTTCAGCGTATATTATGGATGGCTCGATACCATAATGCAATACCTCGGTATCGATACTAAATCGATACCACAGGTGACAAATAACCAGCCTCAAAAGATAAGTGAATTGAAAACAATTTTATAAAAAATAGTAATTAAAACAGATTCATGTCTTAATATCTTTGTATCAAACTGTAGCAAAAAACCTACAGGGAACATAAGGTTACATTTTGATGTTGGGAGAAAAAAAAAAAATATATATAACTGAAGTAATACAATGAAAATCTAATCAAATCTTCTATCTTTTCAGTGCAAACAAAATGTAACAAAAAACCTACCAGGAACATAGGTTAGATTTTGACGGAGTTTGAAGAAAAGAAAAAAATACAACTAACACAATTAATTCAACAAATGTTGCTTTATTGTAAAGTGTTATTCTAACGGTAATATTCAAAATGACGTTATTATTTCTCTCTTTATTCAGGTTGTTTTTAGATTTCAGACTCAGATAGCCAAAGAAAAATCATTAAATATAAATCTCTCTCTCTCGGCTGCTTCATATTAGCGGTCGGCAGCACAGCAGTAACATTCTCTTCATATAATTGATGCTAAAATTAATATAGCAAAACTCTTGCTTAATTCAATTTCAAGTAATATTTGATTGTATGAAATGCAAGTGCATATATTACGTGACAAAACCTTCACTGGTTCTAGCGTGTCACACACGCACGTTTGAGCTTACTGTATCACATCTTTATGTGCGTTGATCAGTTGTAAATAAAAGTTAAAATTCAATCTGAATTGATCAATGATGCACTCACCTGTCAATCTCTTAATTCTCTGAAAAGATCAGGATGAGTAAGCGACAAATGCTTAAAAATGTTTGATACGTTGCCTCCTGTGGCAACACATGATTTATAGCAATGCTTGTATACAGGTGCAATAAGGTCAGATCATTCACCTACATCGTCTGTTTTGTATGCAAAGTAAAGCCATATTTCACTTCTACTGTTCTCTTTATTTATTAATTTTGGATGCGTTGATAGAGTTTCATCTGTTTGATCCATTGCGGTGTTCTGTTGTCACATTTACCGGTTGCGCACCAATTTGGGAAGCACTGCCACCTACAGGTGCACTTCGTAACAGCAGTGTATGAAATACCGACTTAAGCAAAATTATGATATCGTACCGTTTGAAATATAATATATACCGGTATTTTTACTGTACCGGTACACTACGCATCCCTAGCGTATATTTGGCTTAAAAGCAAGAATGTTTTTAATGGATGCTGGCTGAAGGTGTTTTAGATTATATGTTGGTCAGTGGTTTAGTGATTCTGAATGGATCCGTATTAGTACAGGCAGGCGGTTTAGTGGTCTTTGGCGTCTCCTTGTCCTGTTTGGTATCACAGCTTGACTTGTGCTTGTATTGAAAAGGTTTAATTAAATTTATAAATTTAATTATTGATTGATTGTGGCACTACATGTAACGGGTCCCACACGCCTGCTCTGAGCGGGTCTCTGGCGTGGGAGGAGGGCGCCGGGCGCACTAACCAGGAGGCTAGATGGCTGCAGCCACTAGTGTCAGTCGCCAGTGCGTCTCTTGAGATCAGGGGAGTGAGGTTTACCTGCACAGCACCTACTCGCTGGCCTCCGTTACATGTGCATACATTGTGAAATATGAAAATTAAAAAGTACTTATTTACTTATTTAATATTTAAATAAATTAAAAGAAGAGGAGAGTACCGGCATTTCTTTTTTCCACTTGAAGCACTGAGCAGAATACTTCAAATGTTACATGTCAAATTCCCAAACACATCTGCTTACACGATGTTGATCACATTTCGAATGAGAAAAAAGCTACGTAATGTTTTAGATTACAGCCCACAATTTACAGCGTAAGTAAAAAGAATTTACAGCATACCTTTTTTTTTATAATTATAGTGTATCTATAGTATACAGTAACCCTGTGTAGGTATAAGGGAACAATCTGCAACATTTAGAGAATAAAGAGGTAATATCCTGAAAAATTAAAAATTATTTATACTATAAATCTGATGCCACATTAAAATATAATGTGAACATTCAATAAAAAAAAAACAAAAAAAAAACACTCTGCTTTAGTGTTCATGTTATAAAGCACTCATCTCAAAGTTTGCTTTAGTGTTCATGTAAAAGCAAGTTTTGTTCATGGCTTTTTATTAAATTATTTATTGGGGATTTTATTTAAAAATAAGTATGAAATAATGAATGAATAAAGATATATTTAAAAAAGATATTTGATTTCCTTCTAAGGAAAATAAGTCCATTGAATCTTTATCGCTTGCTTTTAATCAGCCAGAGTTTTAACATTAATTGGTGTTTGGTGTTTAAATTGTGTTTGGGGTTTAAATTGTGAGTCTATCCTTTTTATCATTCTATTTATTATGCTTGTACAGCACTTTGGGAAACCTTGGTTGTATAAATGTGCTTTAAAAATGAATACACTCAAACTCATTGAATCTGTCCTGTGATATTGCTCTAATCAGCACATTCATATCTTGTAATACCATTAACATCTTACCTTGAATCTTATTTTCGTCTTGGGGTATTGAGAGAAGAAAATCTTTGGGTTTAACCTATGTTTGAAGAAATACTTAATAGAACATTTTCTAAATAATAATAATAATAAATGTATTCCTAATATCATGAAATACATCTGGTTAAACTTCTGCATTTTGTCTGAAGGAGTGCACTTACCTGGAATTCTGCCATAGCTAGGGTTGCTAACAATAGATATGTACATATGTAAATGAAGTGTGGCTGCTTCAGGTACTTCAAAAGGGCCACCATCTTAGAACAGTCAACAAGGAGACCTGTTTGAACTGAAGTCACACGAGAAGATGCCTCAGTGTCCAGAATAAAGTACTTTTGCACTGAAAATAGGGGTGTCACAATATGCTAGTATTCTGATATTTAAAAAAAGTATTGACATCATGTTAATACTACATACTGTATACGATAATAGAGAAAATTAACACTGCTAGATTAATAATAATGCATTGATGTTTCTAAAAGGAATATGATAAGAAATATGATTGTTTAAAATAATTCAATCAGTAATGTCTGGGATTGTCAATTGAGCTGCAGCTCAAGGGTGAATGAAAACCAGTAAATGCAAACACTTTGCTAGCGGGTTAGTAAACTCAACCAAATGCAATCGCTTATGATATTAATTAGGTATACTATATGTACAACATAAAAACATTAAAACTTACATCTGCACAATGCACCAGTGAGCTACTGAGCTGCAGTTTGAAAATACACAGTCAAGCCAGCCGCGATAAGTGTAATAAAAGCATGCATCAATCCTGCCTTGTCTCAACGATTCAGGCTGCTGGTGGTGGTGTAATGGTGTGGGGGATATTTTCTTGGCACACTTTGGGCCCCTTAGTACCAATTGAGCATCGTTTAAAAGCTACAGCCTACCTGAGCATTGTTGCTGACCATGTCCATCCCTTTATGACTACAGTGTACCCATCTACTGATGGCTACTTTCAGCAGGATAATGCACCAGGTCACAAAGCTCAAATCATCTCAGATTGGTTTCTTGAACATGACAATGAGTTCACTTTACTCAAATGGCCTCCACAGTCACCAGATCTCAATCCAGTAGAGCACCTTTGGGATGTGGTGGAACGGGAGATTCGCATCATGGATGTGCAGCCGACAAATCTGCAGCAACTGCGTGATGCTATCATGTCAATATGGACCAAAATCTCTGAGAAATGTTTGCAACACCTTGTTGAATCTATGCCACAAAGAATTAAGGCAGTTCTGAAGGCAAAAGGGGGTCCAACCCGGTACTAGCAAGGTGTACCTAATAAAGTGGCCTGTGTGTGTGTGTGTGTGTATATACACACAGTGGTGTGAAAAAGTGTTGGCCCCCTTCCTGATTTTTTTTTTTTTTGCATGTTTGTCACACTTTAATGTTTTAGATCAAACACATTTAAATATTAATCAAAGATAACACAAGTAAACACAACATGCAGTTTTTGAATGAAGTTTTTTATTATGAAGGGAAAACAAAATCCAAACCCACATGGACCTGTGTGAAAAAGTGCTTGCCCCCTAAACCTAATAACTGGTTGGGCCACCCTTAGCAGCAACAACTGCAATCAAGCGTTTGTATTAACTTGCAATGAGTCTGTTACAGCGCTGTGGAGGAATTTTGGCCCACTGATCTTGGCATAATTGTTGTAATTCAGCCACATTGGAGGGTTTTAAAGCATGAACTGCCTTTTTAAGGTCATGCCACAGCATCTAAATAGGATTCAGGTCAGGACTTTGACTAGGCCACTCCAAAGTCTTCATTTTGTTTTTCTTCAGCCATTCAGAGGTGGATTTGCTGGTGTGTTTTGGATCATTGTCCTGCTGCAGAACCCAAGTTCGCTTCAGCTTGTGGTCACGAACAGATGGCCGGACATTGTCCTTCAGGATTTTTTGGTAGACAGCAGAATTCATGGTTCCATTTATCACAGCAAGTCTTCCAGGTCCTGAAGCAGCAAAACAGCCCCAGACCATCACACTACCACCACCATATTTGACTGTTGGTATGATGTTCTTTTTCTGAAATGCTGTGTTACTTTTACGCCAGATGTAATGGGACACACACCTTCCAAAAAGTTCAATTTTTGTCTCGTCAGTCCACAGAGTATTTTCCCAAAAGTCTTGGGGATCATCAAGATGTTTTCTGGCAAAACTGAGATGAGCCTTTATGTTGTTTTTGCTCAGCAGCGGTTTTTGTCTTGGCACACTGCCATGCAGGCCATTTTTGTCCAGTCTCTTTCTTATGGTGGAGTCATGAACACTGACCTTAACTGAGGCAAGTGAGGCCTGCAGTTCTTTAGATGTTGTTGTGGTGTCTTTTGTGACCTCTTGGATGAGTTGTGCGCTCTTGGGCTAATTTTGGTCGGCCAGTGGTGGAGAGGTGGAGAGTGGTGGATATTGCAACGTCCGTGGAACGGTTTGGATGGTATGCAAACTGGAATGGGTCCAATGTGTTTGGGAGACTGGACTTGATGTGATGCATGACTAGCCTCTCAAAGCACTTCATCATGATTGGGGTCAGTGCTATGGGACGATAGTCATTCAGACAGGACACGGGTGATTTCTTTGGTACTGGAATTATGGAGGTGGATTTGAGACATGTGGGGACGACTGCCTGGCTCAGCAAGGTGTTGAAGATGTCTGTTAGGACATCCGTCAGCTGTGTAGCACAGTCTCTCAGTACATGTCCAGGTATGTTGTCAGGGCCCGCAGCCTTTCATGGCTTAATCCTGGACAGGGTCTTCCTTACGTCGGCTGGAGAGAGACAGAGTACCTGGTCGTTTGGAGATGTTGGTAGTTTCTGTGCAGGTGTGTCGTTCTGTATCTCAAATCGTGAGTAGAAGTGGTTGAGTGCATCTGGTAAGGATGTGTCATCATCACTGGCCTGTGGCGGGGGCTTGTAGTCAGTGATGGTCTGAATGGCTTGCCACAGGGACCGAGTGTCTTTACTGTTTGTGAAGTTGTTAATTTTTTTAGCATATTGTTGTTTTGCCTTCTTGATACCACGAGACAGATTGGCTCTTGCTGTTTTGAGGGCTGCTTTGTCTCCTGATCTGAATGCTTCATCTCTGGTCTTTAGCAGCCCACGAACCTCTTCTGTCATCCATGGCTACTGGTTGGCATGTGTGGTAATGGTCTTGGTGACTGTCACATCATCTATGCACTTTTTGATGTAAGCAGTCACAGTTTCTGTGTACTCCTGCAGGTCTGTGTGGTTGTTGTAGGTGGCTGCCTCTTTAAACATGTTCCAGTCTGTGTCCTGGAAGCAGTCCTGCAGTGCTGAGGTGGCATTGTCTGGCCATACTGTGATCTGCTTTTGAACCGGTTTGGTGAGTTTGAGAACTGGTCTATATGCTGGTATTAGCATAACAGTGATGTGGTCCGAGTACCCGAGGTGGGGGCAGGGTTCAGCTTTGTATGCATTTTTCTCTGTTGTGTAAACAAAGTCCAGCGTGTTGTTTCCCCTTGTTGCAAAGTTCACATGTTGGTAGAACTTTGGTAAAACTGTCTTTAGGTTTGCATGGTTGAAATCACCGGCTATTTGAAAGATAACTGATAGAGATAAGTATAAATATCTGTCCTGGAATGTTAATGGCATTAATAACAATTTAAAGCGAAAGAAAATTCTGTTCTTAAAGAAAAATAAGATTGACATTGCTCTCTTACAAGAAACCCATCTGACCGAGGAAGATCATTGTAAGCTACTACGCCAATGGTCTGGACAAATATTTTTTTCTTCATATAGCTCTCATTCAAGAGGGGTTGCCATTCTGATTAATCACAGAGTGCCTTTTGTTTTTGAAAACATGGTTAAAGACAATTATGGAAGATATATTATTCTTAAAGGATATATTGCATCTGAGAATGTGACCATAGCAAATGTCTATGCCCCCAACCAAGACGACCCTCAATTTTTCCATAATTTTTATTTTAAACTCCTTTTGCCCTGCACAATCATTGGAGGTGATTTTAATTTGGTTTTAGATGCAGTAGATAGATCACCCAATAAGAGTTTTGTCTTAACCCCATCAGCAAGAGCTGTGAAACACATGATGGCTGAATTAGAACTGATAGATATTTGGAGGGCTCTACATAGTAAGCAAAATGATTTTTCTTTTTATTCTCGGCCCCATAAAAGTTTCTCTAGAATTGACTTTTTTCTTCTACATAAAAGACAAGAACACTTAGTTGAATCATGTGAATACCTTCCATGAATTCTGTCTGATCATTCCCCTTTAGTTCTTACAATTTATACCCCCACTACTAAATTATATATTAGAAGATGGTGCTTTAGTAACTATCTTCTTAACGACCTTGATTTTATAGCCTTTTTAAACAACAATATAGAAGATTTCTTGACTCTTAATGCTGGATCTGCCTCTCCAGGGGTGATTTGGGAGTCACTTAAGGCTTATTTGAGGGGAATAATCATAGCATACTCATCTGGGAAAAAGAAAAAATATCAAAGTCAACTGAATGTACTCTCCAAAGACATTAAAAAATTGGAACAGGACTATTCTTTATGTGGAGACGAACATATTCTTCAGAGACTAAGCTCATTGCAGCTTGAGTATGATATGCTGTCCATTAAAGAAGCAGAGTGTGTCCTC
This sequence comes from Barbus barbus, assembly GCF_936440315.1. Lineage (NCBI taxonomy): Eukaryota > Metazoa > Chordata > Actinopteri > Cypriniformes > Cyprinidae > Barbus > Barbus barbus. The sequence continues at coordinate 93,240 of NW_027636829.1, forward strand.
CTCAGAACCAAACAACGATATTATGAGCATATACGAAAAGAAGATGCAATGAGGTCTATTAATGCAATTCGTCGAATGGATAATACTGTCATCAGAGATCCTAATTTTATTAATCAGGAATTTATGCAGTTCTACAAGCTGTTATACACCTCCCAGGGTGCAGATATGGTGAAAATATACTCTTTTCTAGATAGAATCGACATACCCTCACTTACCGAGGAATGCAGGGACTGTTTGGAGAGGGACATCACTGAGATCGAAATTCAAGAAGCCATATCTTGCCTAGCTGTTGGCAAATCGCCTGGTATGGACGGTTTTTCTATGGATTTTTTCAAGGCTTTCTTACCTAAACTAATTAAACCGCTAAATGATATGTATTTATGGGCTATAGAGACTCGGCATTTACCTAATTCACTTGAACAGGCTATAATAACTCTCTTACTTAAGCCTGGTAAAGACCCACATTTATGTGGCTCCTATAGGCCGATCTCATTACTCAACTCAGACTATAAGATTTTTGCCAAAATTATTGCTTTAAGATTAGAAAAAGTTATCTCACAGTTGGTGCACATGGATCAAACAGGATTTAGTCAAAATCGATCTCTTTTTGACAATGTTCGGAGACTTTTGAATGTAACTTTCTCTGCCTCTCAGGTTGACTTTCCTGTTATTGCTATCTCTTTGGATGCCGAAAAGGCTTTCGATCGTGTTGAGTGGCCCTATTTATTTACAGTCCTTCAAAAGATGAATTTTGGTCCTAAATTTCTTAACATGGTCAAAATGCTATATAACCACCCAACAGCAGTCATTCGGACCAATAATGACATTTCGGCTCAGTTTTCTTTGGAGCGGGGCACAAGGCAGGGTTGTCCACTGTCTCCCCTTTTATTTTCTCTTGCAATCGAGCCTTTAGCTATTGCAATTCGCTCACATGACATCATTAGCGGTTTTACAGCCCTTCAATCGGAGCATGTAATCTCATTATATGCAGACGATATTATGTTGTATCTGACAAATGTAGATTCTTCTATACCAGCTCTGTCAGCGTTGTTACAAGAGTACGGAATCATATCTGGTTATAAAATTAATGTGAATAAGAGTGTATCTATGCCTCTTAATACAGCTGCTACCCAATTGTCCCTTAACAATTTTCCTTTTTTCTGGAATGCAGATAAATTCATGTATTTGGGATTACAAATACCTAGAGATCTGTCCCAATTATATAACTTAAATTATGCCCCCCTGCTTAAAAGAGTAGAAAAGGACTTAGATAGATGGAAATCTCTTCCTATTTCATTAATTGGCTGGGTAAATTCTATAAAAATTAATGTGCTGCCCAAATTTTTATATTTGTTTCAGGCGCTCCCTCCTGTGTTACCAAAGTCTTTCTTTAAAGATCTTCACAGAAGTATTTCTAGGTTCCGGAAAGGGAAAGTTCCGCGGGTAAAATTGAGCTCACTGTGTATGCCTTTTCAGAATGGTGGACTCAAATTGCCTGATTTTTATTTATATTATTGTGCAGCTCAGCTCAGCTGCGCATAGTCTGGATTTGGCAATCAAAATCTGTTTCCCCCCCTGCATGGCGGCAATTAGAAGAGGTCCAGGTACAGGGTATAACTCTTGCTGCAATACCTTTTATTTCTATAAACTGTTTAAAGAAATTGACCTCTAATCCACAAATCGTTGGTACCTCTAAAATTGTTACAGACCTCAGAAAAAAGATGAACTGCAAGCAGACTCTCTTCAGATCCACTGTTTTTTATTACAATCTTTTTCTACCCCCTGCTCTTAAAGATGGCATAGCCAAACAGTGGTACGATCGAGGCATTCAAACCTTCGACAAACTTTATGAGGAGGACACTCTCATGTCTTTCGAGAAGCTACAACAGAAATTTATCCTTCCCTCTAAATTTTTTTTTAAATACCTACAAGTTAGACATTACATTCAGACCCAGCAAGGTGGCCGTTTATCCAAGCTCCCTTTTTCACCTCTTGAGGCTATCTTGTCTGAGAAAAAAGGTCCTAAGTGTCTTATTTCATTTTTCTATGGCAAGTTGTTGCAGTTGATGGCTGGTAATATCTGTGATGTCAAATCTAAGTGGGAAAAAGACTTGGAGTGCTCATTCATTGATGATGAATGGGAAACAATATGTAAGGATGCTCAGACACTCTCTATTAATACTCGTCATAAACTGATTCAGTTTAATGTGATACATAGAGTTTATTATACCCCAGTTAGACTGCACTCCTTTAAAAGCTCCTATTCAGAGCTTTGTCCTAGATGTAAAGCAGATAGAGGGACTCTCCTACATATGCTGTGGTCTTGTCCTGACTTGGAAGTATATTGGAAAGAGGTCTTAGAGATAATTGCCACAGTTGCTGGCACTGATGTGCCTAGAGAGCCTAGACTTACTCTTTTAGGGGACATCACATTACTCGATCAACAAGGGCTTAATTTGAGATTTGTTAGGCTTGCCCTCTTAGCGGCCATAAAATGTATAACTTTGAGATGGAAAGATTCCAAACCACCTTCTACTTCTATGTGGATCAAAGAAGTATCATCTTATATACCTTTGGAAAAAATTTCATTTCGTTTGAAAAAAAGGCAAGATTTGTTTGTCAAATTCTGGGGTAGTTTCCTTTCTTATTTGGGCATAACAGGACAGAATGACTAGATACTATCTAATTATCTCTGTTTTCTTGTTTGATTTTACTTATGGTTTATTTGTGGCACTATGGGATGGAGGTCTGGGGTATGTTATAGGGTAGTCTATATGGGAATTATATATTTGGATTATTCTGTATCTTGTATGTTGTGTTTAACTTGGAAAAACCCAATAAACAGAATAAAAAAAAAAAAAAACAAAGAAATCACCGGCTATGATGAAAAAGCCGTCGGGGTTATTTGTTTATTGTTCGCTGATGGCGCTATACAGTTCACGAAGCGCGTACTTAGCGTTTGCACACGGGGGGTTGTAGACCGCAACAACAACTATGGCCGTGAACTCCCGCGGCAGATAGAACGGTCGACACTTCACAACCATAAACTCCACCAGCGATGAACAGTGTTTTGATATTACCGCAGCATTATTACACCATTCCTTGTTGATATACACACACAAGCCACCTCCACGGGTCTTACCAGATAGTGATGAATCTCTATCCGCTCGGTAGCTGGTTAGCCCGTGCTGCTGAATGGCGGAGTCCGGGATGTTGTCGTTTAGCCATGTTTCGGTGAAAACAAACACACAACAATCCCTTGCTGTGTAGACCGACTGAGTTGAATTAAGTCCAGATTGTTTTCCAGAGAGCGAACGTTTGAGAGCATGAGTGTTGGAAGAGCCGGTCTTGTGGGGTTAGCCCTTAGCCTAGCTCGTATACCTCCACGCTCACCGCACTTCTGTCCTCTCTCACACCGCTTGCGACGCTGCCTTGTGCGGGTAGCGTCAGTGGGCGAGGCCGCGGTCTCGAGGTCTGGCTCCAGCAGTAAACAAAGGCCTCGTAGCTTCTCAGTAGCCACCGGCGAGAGTTGGTGTTTGTATGCGTTGCCGATATCCAAAAGACTTTTTTAGCGGTAAACTGACACTATTTGGAGACGAACAGACGACATTAAAAGACATAAAAGCACCGTCTTTGGGACCCGGAGTAGCCGCTGCGTCTGACCGCGCCGCCATCTTGGATCAATCCAGAGAGGATTCATGTAAAGCAGTGTACAGTGAATTCTACATAATAACACAAATACATCTCGGACTCAGATGTCTATTGCATATCTATTAACCTGTTAACGTTCACCAGAGCGACCTCGCACTGAACGCTCTTTGTTTGCATGTGTCATTGTTTTCTAATAGAATAAATGAAACGGGACAAAGTTAATCTTGTCAAACTATATATCATTCTGAGGGTCTAAGCCTTAAGCATCGACGACAGATCGCTGTTTTTCGATGGAAAGCTTATAAGGAATGAGTGGCACAAATTTGCTACATTTGTGTAAGCAGTACACATCCAAACACGCAGAATAAAAAAGCAGTACGTACCTTTATCATTGTAATAACGAGCCACAAACGCGTCCACTGCTGAAATCCCAGTTTAGTTAGAGAGGTAAGGGTCCACAGAACAACATACCAGCGAGCACTTTTAGTCCAGCGAAACAATAACGTTGTAATAAGGATGAATATCCCTTTGTTTACGTTTCATTTCTTCAGAGAGTTATTGTTCGCGTCCGTTATGGAATAAATTACGCTCAAAAACAGCGTCTTGGTGGTAAAAAAACAAAACGATGTTGCAGCATACGGTTTTACAAAAATAATGAGACCGTCTACGGAAAAAAAAGTCTCAGAAAAGCGGAATATAGATTATTTGAATTTGGCGCTCCCTCCTGCCAGCTCTGACGCGGGCTATGACGCTTCTGTCATCTGAGCGGGGCGTAACTTAGCGATCTGCTTTATCCATAAAAAACTGTTTTTTTTTTTCTTCTACATTTTTTATATGTGTGTGTGTGTATTGTGTGGGGAATGTGGCCGTGTCTGCATGATTATAATATGTATGGACGCACATCAGCGTGTTTATTAGCGACTCTATGACGGCTATCATTGTGATTCATTGATCAGCTATTATTGATTATATGGCCCATCTGTTTGATTATAATCTGAATGGAAGCACATCAGCGTGTGTTTACTGACTCTATGACCATGTCTGGCAATATCACTTCACGTCTGGCAGTGATATTTATCATTGTAATAACGAATAACGAAGAATACTTCAGTATACATACTATATACAAAGCATTTTTTTCTATTTTTTTTCCTTTTTTATTACTCAAATAATTATTTTTGTATTTTTTAGTGCTCAAATAAATCTGTCTATTATTTTATAATTGAAAAACTATGCAGGAACATGTATAATGACTAAAATAGCTTGTATAATTCTGCAATCCATTTGGTGGTTATTTTTCCTCAAACAGGGGGGTGGGGGGACTATAAATAGTTTCAGAAAAAATATTGCAGGAATCTCATTTTTCATGGTATCTTCTTCAAATTTGAAATATGAACTTATGAGACACATGGCTTTCGATCCATTACTTCTGGATTGCTCCAGGACTTATTTCATGTATTTGTATATGAAATAAAAAAACATTCAGTGTGGAAAAATATTTTTCAATATAACTTTTTATCTTTTTGAGCATTATCAACTCTGGATGATAGATAGTAAAGCCCAGAGTCTCTTCTTTCCAAAGATACCTAATTTGTTTGTGTAAGCACACTTTGTCACAAACTGTTACCATTTTAATTTAGGTAGGTTATTTTCACCTGCGAGGCCACAAATGGAGGTGAAGGTTAACAGGTTAAATGTGCTCATATGCAATTATTTTAGAAAATGTTCCTTGTCTCATATTAAATACACTTAGTAATCGTCTTTAAGCTGTATGGTTTATGTAAATCCACTCTGGTGACGGATGTGTGTTTACTGGAGCTCCCCTGTTCGCTTTACATAATAAAACGTGCTTTTACCGCAAAATCACAAATAAACTGTACTGTTTAGCTTTTACACCTTAAAGCTATGGTCTACGATTTCAAAGATTGTTCATTATTAATAACCTCGTTTAGATGCTGGTTATGGTTCTACAGTACAATCCTAATAATATGAAGAGAAAAAAGAATGAAAAAAATCCATTCACTCTATTGGGTGTACACCCGCAGAGAAATTGACCAATGTAAGCTGTCCGGCCGGACAGCTTACATTGGTTAACTTCTCTCATCCAATCCCCTGCTCCACTCGCATCTCCACCCACCGCACCCCACCCCGCCCCCTCCTGCGACATGAAATTTCGCGCGAAAGTAGGCAGCATCAACTCAGCAATGGAGAAAAACCAACAAACAGACAGCAGCAAGCGGCCCCTGCTCGCCCCAACAGTCAAGGTTGGAAGAAAGAGAAAGTCAATTGAGGAAAGAGCAGAGATTAAAAAAAAATGTGAAGAACACCGGACTCAAAGCCTCAGAGAAACCTTGGACTTAAAACCGACGCTGACATGGCTGACTTTTTGTTGAGCAGGTAAGCATTTATTTATACTTTTATGGTGTGGTGTATTACATAAATAGCTTTTTATCAGTCTGACAACATGATGCTACCGGTCGGCATTGGAATGTTAGCCGTTCAGCATCGCCTATCACGGGTCAAAGTAATTATATTTCTTGAAGTGCTTGACTATTTCAGTAGGCCTAACGTTAGCGGTTTTCTGTTCGAGCCGATAGAACATTGCATGTGTTGCTAATCTTGCGTGTGCGTGACCTCAAACGTGTGCCTCTGAGCTATTTTCCATGTTTACTCCTGCTTGACTGAGTGACGTTGTTCAGGTCGTTTCCCGGTGGGAGGGATCAGGTAGCACAGAGGGGAGGGGTGTGCGTGTGGAGGGGCGTAATGGCTCATCAGTGTGACTGTGACTTTGAGGCAGGTAAGAGAGAATGTGAGGAGATTGAAAAAATTAGTTTTTTAATTTTTTTGTATTTTATATACAAGACAGTATAATCAAAACATACATAATGAAGGTCAAAGACACATTATTGTGCACACTGATCTAACCACAGAGATGTGAACAGACTTCGAGTCATTCCTGCAACAGATTCTGTTCAATAAGTGAAACAAGTAAATCATGTGTTAAGTGTTTCTGCTTCTTTCCATGGATTCAAGAAGAAAAAAACAAACATAATCAGTAGTCAAGGAGCTTGTTTTACCATAGAATATCAGTGTAGTTGAACATCTGATGTTGGTGCAGCGCTCTCAGAGGAAAACAGTTTGAAGAGATTGAAAGTCAGCGGGATTCATCTGTGGTGCAGGTATCTGATTCAATAAAATACAAACAACCAAAAAAAAAAAACATTTGTGAGCATGTTAATATCTGGAGTTAATATCTGGAGCATGTTAATATCTATATATATATATATAGGTTTTGTAGCCATAGACTCACGTATGCTTTGTACTATCGTAAAAAAAAGACATTTTATATCTGAGAAACTAATTATTATTGTTTAGCACGTTATTAAACGTGCTAAACACGTTTACTCTGTTCAAAAATAGATTTTACTCTGCATAGCCTACTCTGTTCAAAAATAGATTTTAATAGCGTGCTAAACAATAATAATTTGTTTCTCAAAAATAAAATGTCTTTTTTTTACGATAATACAAAGCATGAATGAGTCTATGACTACAAAACCTATATATATATATATATATATATATATGCTCCTGATATAAACATGCTCGCAAATGTTTTTTCTCTTTTTTTGGTTGTTTGTATTTTATTTAATCAGACACCTGCACCACAGATGAATCCTGCTGACTTTCAGTCTCTTCCAACTGTTTTCCCCTGAGAGCGCTGCAGCAACATCAGAAGTTCAAAGTTTCTTCTTGAATCCATGGAAAGTAGCAGAAACACTTAAATAACACGTAAATATCAGGTATGATTTATTTGTTTCACTTGTTGAACAGAATCTGTTGCAGGAACATGTCAATGTCTCTTCACATCTCTGTGGTTAGATCAGTGCACAATAATGTGTCTTTGACCTTCATTATGTATGTTTTGATTATACTGTGTTGTAAATAAAATACAAATCATTTAAAAAAAACAGTCTCCTCACACTCTCTAACCTGCCTCAGTCACAGTCACACTAATGGGCCATTAGCAGCTTTAGGGGAGGGCCCTTTCTCTCTCAGGTGAGAATCACTTAATATTCAAGCCCATTACCACTCCCTCGCATATTGGCTTTCAATCACAAAACATGTCTTTTAAAACTTTAAATCAATATATTGTTTTCTGTGAATGAGTAAGCAGAATGATTTTCACATAATTGTGAAGTAAATATTCTAGCCTACAAGATCTGGTTCTCAAAAGTCTTGTAAACAATTGTTCTGTATGTGTTTTATGGTCTTATTTCAGTGACTTCAAAATTTTAGTTTTTCACTAACCACGCATAAACGTTGTTTTCTCAAAAACACAATAATGTACATAAATGCTGCTAACATATTATTGTAGCCCTGTTTGTGCTGTCTACAGTGTTATTAGACTTTAGCCATTTATATTTTTATAAGCAACTGAAAAAAGCACAAATGTCAGGGGATGTCGAAAGTTCTCCAGGCCCCCAAAACACCCTCAGGGCCCAGAGGGTTAACGCTGAGCGAAAGATGCTTCCACCACAAGGAGGCCCGGAGGACTGGGAGCGTGTGCAGAACTGCCAGACCAGCTGGACCAGCAAGTGACAGCAGATTAAGAGGTCAGGGAGCTATAACAGGAAGTAGAAAGTTTTAGTATGCCTCTACAAAACCCACACAGACACAAAGAGCAGCGGGAATAAAAGCCAGAGAGGCTCCAGCAGGCTGAAGCTGAAGCTCAGTACTGACCCAGGCGAACCAAAACAATGCCTGTGAATGCCACCTGCAAACAGCCTGAGTTGAAATCCAAGTCTCTGCTCAGCAACGCGGTAACTTCAAACACCAACCAACAAAGTCAAGGTGAACTCAATGTCACAAATTAACTGAAATAGGCTTGCAGACCACAAGGTGAACAGAAAGGGAAAACACAACACAGAATTTCCCCCGACAAGCCGGCCCAGGCCCCCTAGCCAAGAGTCCAAACCTGCGAAGGGGGGACGAGAGCCCACTGTTCACACTTCACCAGCCAGCAATCACAGCGGGGGTGGGGCAGGGACCCTTCCAGAGGATCACTGCAGACACACACACCGTGTGACCCCACAGACCCCAACAAGCTGGCCAGAGACAATACGACTGTTAAACTAAATACTGCAGAAGGCCACCACACTTGCCTGCCTGCCTACAAAACATGAACTGTTACGCTTGAACTCTGCCCAATGTGACCACATGAAACAGACTATCCGATCAGGAACACCTCCAGCCTTAAGGCACACAACATGCTGCACGAGCAGTCTGAAACTGTCAAAGCGGATAACAAAAACTACAAGAAGCCTGCTACAGCCAGCTCTGAGTCTATGGCCACAGAACAGAACAGGCCACAAGGGAGGAAGGCTTCAACTCCAGAACCTTCCCTCCTCCCGAAATCTGCATCATATTGTGGGTCACCACCCAATTGCCATGGCCTTCCCCTGCACAATGACCACCTGATATCTGCGGAACTCAGCCCATATGGCCTACAGAGAACACAGCGCTGCCTCCATAGAGACTGTTAAAATCCTGCCTATCTCTGCACAGTACCCAGAACTTACTCTGGAGAGCACACGGGCCAGCAACAGAGATCCTGAGGACATAAAAGAAACTGATCCTGAGAGTGGCCTCCCCAGCAGGGCAAACAGGATATATCAGACTATCAGACTCCTTTTAACTGGGAGTGGCATGAGAAACCAACAACATAACAGAAAGCCCTCCTACTAAGAGAAATGCCAAGATCTTGGCAAACGGTCTCTTGCCACAGAGACATCCATCCTAACGCCAGATGGTCATGTCACCCAAACAGCACATCAGCAGACAGCTGACCACCCACGACAGGCCAAAATACACACACGGCCAACTCCCCTGCACCTGACCATCAGCTCCATGAGACTGTACACTCCATGTACATAACCCAAATGGACACAGGCTCTCTTTTCACCAACATGGACCTGCCATATGGTTTTGAGTTCAATGGACTTTAAGCATTCATAGTATTGGCCTCAAGTGTGGGAACATTCACATTTCCAGCCAGCCAACTCATCTGAAGTGCACTGCCAGGTCACAAAGATCAGGCCTGACATTTCAGCTGGTCGCGAGAATTGAGTCTCAAGTTTAGACCAGCCCATGACCCAGACTCCTCCTGCCCTTACATATTGAAAGGCACATCACTGTGATAGATGCTTCATCAGAAAGTCAACACAGTTCCCAACCAGCAGGAACAGCATAGCCGTGATGGTGCCGGTCCCAAGCACCAGACAGAACACTGAGCAGCAAACCTGAAATCTCACCAGCAGAAACCCTCTTGACACGTCCCAGCTCTTCTCAGAGCTGAACAGTGTGGCTACATCTGAGACAGTAGAGATATTGAGTATTCTAAAGGAGCTCATTCAGAGGAGGCCCCGTAAAGGGAAAAAAAATGGACAGTACAGACTCCTTAGAAGTGTGAGAACTGAAATGGATGACCGCCCAAAATGCCCGCCAGCTGAACACTCACCCAGATCTCTGCTAACCAACCACATCACCAAGTAATGGCATCACCCAGCCACTTAAGCTGATGGCTGCACATCCAGGATGATCGAACACCTGTCAGCATACCGGTCACCACACAAACCCGGTACTAGGACTCCTGAGGAACCCAATTGAAAAGAAGGGAAACCAGGAAACAGCATGTTGGAAAACAAGGTGAGACTTAGAGCTCTGGTGACACTGGAGTAAATCCAACTTTTATGTCACTTTCAATACTTTGGCAGACCCCAAGCTGATGCTCAGAAACAGAACTGAACTCTTAAGGCCCAAAGGTGTGCACTGAACATGCAGTCATACATGCATACCACCTTCTCAGTCATAAAAAGCTGCTGGGTCACATTGACCCTTTTCTGAAATTGAGACAGCCGAAACCCCGGGCTGTAGTGCGAGAACCCCTGCCACTCCAGCCAGACAGGTCACCCAGACAGACTGTCAGGTCACCAAGGTCACGGGAAACTCTCACAGCCAGCCATGAGGACATGGCCTGAAGCCTCACATGCTTCAAGGCATTCACCGAGCACACACCAGACCGGCCTTCGCAAGCAAGTGCACAAGTTTCCTGTGAGGTCCTGTTGTCAACCAGAGTGACTGCCAAAGACACCTGCGTCTTAACTTGAAGTAAAATAACCAATGCTCAACCTGCTACTCCTTGGTTCTTGCAGACCTTGCAACCCCCTGGGGAAGCCCTGTAAAGTGCAATAACTTCCGGCCAGACCACACCGGACGTTTACTCTGGTAAAAATATGAGACTGCAGTACCAAAAGCTTGCACATGGATCCGCATGTCTCACGTCTTGTTCGCCCCGTTACAGAGTGTTATGTTTGGGGATCAATGCTGTACTTTTATACCAAATAATAATGCTCCAGAAGGAGCATTCACTGAAGTAATGACCAAATTGAAAAATCTAAGAATTTAACTTAAAACTAACGCTGGGACCGATCATCAAATGTGGGACTGGTTGGATCTAAAGTGCATGGGGAGCATCGTTAGCTAAATTAGGAATGTTTTTAGGAGTTGCAGTATTGATAGGAGGATTACTGTGTTGCTGTGTACTTCCTATACTGAGGTCACTAGTTGTCAAAGCCACAGCTAGGCAAATGGAAATTCTAAGATGTCAAGATGATGAGAAATGGAATTTGAAGAGTAATCAAAATGCACGATACTAGGACTGGTCTTATACACCCAACTGGAAGTCACGAACATTGACAAATGACGGAGACTCTAGTATCTCAACCGAGGACGAAGAATAGGTATAAAGATGAACCATACCCTGGGTGTAAGTGCTAACCTAACCTCTGCCCAAGGGTGGCCCTCTACGATGCTCAAAGTGTCTAGGCTGGAGATCAACTATGCAATTTTTTTGTGATGTTGCAATTTTTATGTTTTGATGTTTACTACTATTATATTATACATCACTGTGACAACCACAGGCAAGCGCTGAACCAATTGCACGCTCATGCTTTAACATTGTTTTATCTTAGATAAGGGGTTACGGAGACGGGATCTTTTACTCCTTCCTAGTCAAGTGTGGGGGGAGAGGTTTGGTTCTGCTGCTCAGCCAGAATGCTGTTGCATAATCTAGTCATTGGTGGTAAAACTGTGTGACTTAATTTAGTCACTAGGTAATGATAACTGATAAGACAGAGTTATGAAACTGCACTCTGGGTAAAGACAAGTAAAGGTGAGACTAAGTAAGTCTCAAGTAAGTCACTTCTAGTGCTTATTGGAGCAGACTTCTACTGGAAGGTTTTATCTGGTAAGATAGAGATTAACTGATTCCCTTGTGTCTCTGGACAGAGTCTTTGGTTGGGCCATTCAAGGTTTTGTTTCAAACTCAAGTGAAAAAGAAACCACATGTGTGCACATTAGTGTAGCAGAAGACAATCAGATCTGAAAGCAGTTACACGCGTTTTGGGAAATTGAATCTCTCGGCATCGTCCATGGCAAAACACCTAGTGTAGGAGAAGCTGAAGCACTAGAGATATTTGAAAAGACAGTGAGCTTTAAAGATGGATGCTACCTAAAGGAGTTGCGGTGGAAACATGGCAGCGACGCATCAGAACTTAACCCTCTGAGGTCTGAGGTAATTTTGGGGCCCTTGAGATGTGTTGACATGCCCTGATATTTGTGCTTATTTCAGCTACTTATAATATACTATTGACCAACATGTATTTTTTTTGTATTCAGCACAAACTATGCTACAATAATATGTGACCAAGGTGGATGTACATGTTTGCATTTGTTAGAAAAAAAATATTATGCGTGGTTAGAAAGTTTTGGGGAAAAAAATGTAGCTGAAATAAGGCATAAAAGCCACACTAAATCGTCCTGAATAAGACTTTTGTGTAATCAGTCTTCTAGGCTAGAATATTTACTTCACAATTATGTGAAAATCATTCAGCTTACTCATTTACAGAAAACAATATATTGATTTAAATTTTTAAAGACATGTTTTGTGATAGAAAGCGTATATGCGAGGGAGTGGTAATAGCCTTGAATATTAAGTGGTTCTCACCTGAGAGACAAAGGGCCCTCCCCTAAAGCTGCTAATGGGCCATCAGTGTGACTGTGACTGAGGCAGGTAACACAGAGAGTGTGAGGAGACTGAAAAAATGGGGTTTTTAAATTATTTGTATTTTATTTACAACACAGTATAATCAAAGCATACATAATGAAGGTCAAAGACACATTATTGTGCACACTGATCTAACCACAGAGATGTGAACAGACTTTGAGTCGTTCCTGCAACAGATTCTGTTCAACAACATTTACTTATTTCCATGGATTCAAGAAGAAAAAAACATAATCAGTAGTCAAGGATCTTGTTTTACCATAGAATATCAGTGTAGTTGACCATCTGATGTTGGTACAGCGCTCTCAGAGGAAAACATCTTGAAGAAAGTCATCAGGATTCATCTGTGGTTCAGGTACCTGATTCAATAAAATACAAACAACCAAAAACATTTTTGAGCATAGACTCATGCATGCTTTGTACTATCGTACACAAAAAAATACATTTTATATCTGAGAAACTAATTATTATTGTTTAGCACGTTATTTAAATCTATTTTTGAACAGAGTAGGCTATTAATAATAAACATGTTGTAAACATACTTAGACTCGTAGCATTCATCATGTTACAATGTACTCTCATATTACTTTTATTGTTTTATATAGAGCATGAAAACAACAGTTTGGGGAAAAAAACCCCCCAAAAAAACAACTATGATTTTGTAGTCATATAGTCTAGTATGCATGATTTTATAGAAGCTGTTATGATTCTGCAGCCATAGACTCATGTATGCTGTGAACCACAAAAGGATGTAATTTGTACTATAAAAAATATTTTATATCTGAGAAACTATTTATTATTGTTTGGCATGTTATTTAAATCTATTTTTGAACAGAGAAGACTATTAATAATAAACATGTTGTAAACATACTTAGACTCGTAGCATTCATCATGTTACAATATACTCTCATATTATTGTTTTATATAGAGCATGAAAACAACATCGTGCCGTAAGAAATTGAAATACAATGAATTGTCCATCATATTCAAACACTGTAGTCTGGAATTACAGTTTGGGAAAAAACAACTGATTTTGCAGTCATATAGTCTAGTATGCATGATTTTATAGAAGCTGTTATGATTCTGCAGCCATAGACTCACGTATGCTGTGAACTACAAAAGGATGTACTTTGTACCATTAAAAAAAGGATATTTTATATCTGAGAAACTAATTGTTATTGTTTAGCACAATATTAAATCTATTTGTGAACATTAAACATTCTTAGATGCGTAGCATTCATCATGTTGTCGTTTGGGGAAAACCCAACTAAACGCGTTCAGGTTTGTCACAATAACACGCTAACTAATGCAAAAAAGAAGCATTTACTTACTTATCAGATCGATCGATGTATTCTGGAAGAACTCTTGGCTCTTATTCTGAGGTAAATCCAGCCTTTACTCAGCGCGTCTTCTTCCAGAAACTAACAGCAGCAGAGATGAAGGAGTCTCGTGACTGTGTGTTTGTTGTTGGGCGTCTCCAAGCGCGCGCGCGCGCGTCACGTGGTTATTTACATGTGAACACGAGGGGGCGGGATCACATTAGAAATAATGAGTTAGACTGGACAGACTGAACATCGTGTCGGTTTCATACGGATTACTTTATCACAGAACATTTGTTTTCGGCAACACTTACTTCAGTTGAAAGCAGACACTTTAGGCTTTCTATAGATATAACTCTCATGTTTCTGTGTTGAGTATTTGCTGAGTTACACTTCATTTTAGTGACGCGTTACTATAAATATATCGCGGAGAAGACAGACAGCGCACCCTGTTTGTTTTCTTTTTTCCCCAAAACCACAAAGTTTTGTTGTAATCGTGAGTGTACTCAAAAAAAAAAGTAGACACTTAACAGTTTCGATTGATGTATAACACTTATTTGTGTGACCAAAATCAACAGAGCATTTTTAGTGTCTTTAGTCATCATTGTATCTGCTCTACGAGAGATACAATGATGTGATTCAAGAATCTCTGCAGCAAGAGATGTGAAGAGGTAAAGGACATATCAACTGTAGAGCAGGCCAGCACTGTGGAGTATTACATGCCAGACCATCCAGTAATCTGAGACGATAAGGAAACAACCAAATTGAGAACTGTGTTTGATGTGTCTTCTCACGAAGAGGGTTCGCCCTCCCTCAATGACTGTTTGCTTATTGAACCCAACTTAAACCCAGACTGAATGTGCTTATTATTATGTTCCACCTTCACAAGGTCACCTTCACAGCTGAAATTGCAAAGGCTTTTCTGCAAATAGGATTGAAAGAGAGGTTCAGAGACGTTGTGAGGTTCTTATGGACCAACAATCCCTCAACACAGAACTCTGTTCATTCTCATGATGCGAGGCTCCCTTTCAGAGTTGTGTTTGGAGTTGCATCTAGACCCTTTCTGTTGGCAGTGACAATTAGAACCCATCTCAAATAGTATGAATCTGAACAGCCAACAACTGTAGCACTACTCTGGGAATTACTTTATGAAGATGATCTCATTGCGAGCTTTCCTGATGTGGATGAAGCTTGTTTTATCTCAGCACAAGCAAAGACCATCTTGTCTGCTGCAGGAATGGAGCTACGGAAATGGACGACCAACTCCTCTGACCTTAGAATGAGATGGATAAAAGACCGGATGGAGAACCCAGCAGATTCAGAGACACACAACATTGCATTGAAAGTGTTGTCATTGATATGGAGGCAAGACCATGATGACTTTGTGTTCGACTTGCGGCAAGTGCTGGATGTTCTGGAAAGGAAAGAGAGTACTAAGAGGAGTGTTCTTCAAATATCATCATGTATCTTTGATCCAATAGGTTTCCTAACACCCTATACTATCCGTGTAAAATGTCCGTTCCAGGAAATGTGGGAGCGAGGTCTCAAGTGGGATGAAGAACTACCCCCAGATTTAGCCCACAAATGGAAGCAGTGGTGTGATGAGTTGCAACAGCTACATCTTGTGGCCATACCTAGACGGTATCACATCTTGACAAATCAGCAAGAGACAGTGAGACTTCATGTCTTTCGCGATGTGAGTGAAAGAGATTACTGTGCAGTTGCATATCTGCAATGCAAGAGTCAGAATGCAGAAATGATTTAAACTCTGGTAGCCTCAAAGTCCAGAGTTGCACCACTAAAGAAAATGACGCTTCCTCGACTGGAGCTAATGGGAGCCTTGATAGGAGCCAGGCTAGCCCATGATCTGTTAAAGGCTCTAAAGATCAGCAAAAACCATCTACATATGTGGACAGACTCAATGATAGTCTTGAATTGGATCCGTAGTTCGGCGCAGAAATGAAAGCCCTTTGTGGCAAATCGAGTGACTGAGATTCAGAGCTTCACTAAACCGGAATCATGGTCACACTGAGATGGCAAACGTAATCCAGCAGAACTGCCAACAAGAGGACAATCTGTCAACAATTTGATTGATAATCAATTGTGGTGGAATGGACCTGATTTTCTTCAGTCAGTGAATCCAGTAGTTTCAGCAGACATAGAGCTTCCAGAAGAAGAGGTAAACGCAGAACTCAGTTCTAAATTCTAAGTCCCATTGCAGTTCAGCAGCACAGACAAAACAGTAAATTCAGTAGTGTTCTCGTAATAACAGTATGGGTACAGAGATTCCTCACCAATACACGTTCAATTATAAAGAACCGTGGAGAGCTTTCTGCAGAAATGTTAATGGCTGCTGAAGTGCATTGGGTTAGAATGACTCAAGAGGAGACATTTGAAAGAGAGATGAATTTGCTCAGGGAAGGACAGTGTGTACATAAAGACTCAAAGATCAAATAACTTAAACCATTCATTGATGAGAAAGGCCTGATTAGTGTGGGAGGAAGGCTGCAGCTATCTGATCTCAATTTTAGAGAGCAGCACACATGAATACTTCCCGCTAAACTGAGGTATTGTGAACTGTTGATTCAAAACTGTCATGAGAAACGTTTGCACTCAGGTACAAGAGATACACTCATGCAAGTCAGAGACAGATTCTGGATCTTGAGGGGTAGACAGCTCGTCAAGCAGAAGGTGTCCCATCTGCAAGAGTTTTGAGGCTAAACCAGCACAGCAGGCTACCGCACCCTTACCGGCAGACAGAATTATTGAATCTCCCCCATTTGAAACCACTGGTGTGGATTTTGCTGGGCCGCTCATGGTGAAGACCAGTAATAGTACTGGTAAAGCCTACATAGCACTCTTCACTTGTGCAGTCACTAGGGCCATACATTTGGAACTAGTCTCAAACCAAAGTACAAAGAACTTCCTTTTAGCATTAAAGAGGTTCATAGCAAAGAGAGGGGACTTTGCAAGGTCATATACTCAGTTAATGCAAAGACCTTCAAACGAGCAGATTAGGATCTGAAGGAGCTTTGTAAGTCAATAAAAGAGCCCTATCTCCAAATTTACTTAAGGAATAACCTGGAAGTACATAGTTGAGCGAGCAGTCTGGTGGGGCGGTTTCTGGGAACGTCTTGTGAGGTCACAAAGTCATGACTTAAAGGATTAGTTCACTTTTAAACAAACTTTTGCTGATAATTTACTCACCCCCATGTCATCCAAGATGTCCATGTTTTTCTTTCTTCAAGCAATGACGTTGAAAAGGTCACGGTTGACTTAGGCGGAAGTACCGAGTCAGTGTTTATGTAGCCTGTCGATTTAGACAATCAAGTTTAATTTTATATTTTTTTATGGGTAAGGAAAAATGTTGTATAAACTGTTAACTTCAGCAAAACTTGTTTTCAATGTTCTATTTTCAATGGTTCCGGTCGGTAGTTCCTATTAATTGTTGTATGTGGGGCTTTAATTAGTGGCACACCAAAGGAAAATATATCGCTTCTCCTTTAAGCGTTCGCGCTCAGACGCATGGTGTATGCAGATGGGGAAGCAGAGGTAGTTTTTCTCTCTCATATTTGTCTTGCATTTATTGTATTTTTGTAATGTAATCACTATGATTATGATGTTAAAACACTGTTAAGAGTTTATTTCATAATGTGTATCAGTGTGATTAGCTTATTTTCTTTGAAAATGGTTCTTTTAACGGTGCTAAAGTTAGCGCCTCATTTTCACGTGCATCTTTCAATGCAGGAATGAGAGAGTAGGCCTTGTGATGTCTGTGTACTAATCTCGCCTCACTACTCTGTTTAAGGTATGTTGTTTCGATTTGTGATTATTAATTTGACTGTTTACTATGTAATTTGTGAATTTAATTTGATAATAGTGTACCTCAGTATATATTAGAACTATTTTCACATTAATTGCCTTGTGGTGTACTTCATGCAATGAGACTGTTTGTGTGGGGAAAAAATTACTTTATTATACACAGTGGTTCAACAATAAGATTTTGATGCAGTTAAGAGATTACAGTATATGTGAGAATATGTGCCTCTCTGAATTTAAAGCATAATTGTATGTTAACCTTTACAATTGTTATGCCTTTACAATTATGTTAAGCATTTTTCATTTATATTTCCTATGTGTGCTATCCCGTTATGTGAGGAGATTCAGCGCCGACATTTACACGTTAAATGCTATGTATTGCTACTGTTTAAGCGTTCGCGCTCAGACGCATGGTGTATGCAGATGGGGAAGCAGAGGAATGAGAGAGTAGGCCTTGTGATGTCTGTGTACTAATCTCGCCTCACTACTCTGTTTAAGGTGAATAAATTCCACGTGTCCATTGCCCCATTTATTGTGTGGTCGTGTTTCCATGGTGTCCGGAGGTTACCACTTGAAGTCTGCTACATTTACAAATGTGCGAAAGGAGGACCATATACACATATTCAAATGTCTTTGTGTCAGTTTATCGTTTAAAATGCCTATTTCGTGTGCGTATCCTGGGTGTTTTAATATTAAAAAGCCTACTGACTCGGTACTTCCGCCTAAGTCAACCGTGACCTTTTCCGCGTAATTGCGTATTACGTGACGTCACGAACGCGCATCACAGAACAGAGCAAGGCGAGCATTTGTGCTTATAAAACTTAAACTTTTTTATTTATTTTTGAAATGACCGATTGTTTCGCTAGATAAGACCCTTATTCATCGTCTGGTATCGTTTAAAGCCCTTTGAAGCTGCACTGAAACTGTCATTTTGACCTTGAACCGTTTGGGCCCCATTGAAGTTCATTATATGGAGAAATGTTTTCATCAAAAACCTTAATTTCTTTTCGACTGAAGAAAGAAAGACATGGACATCTTGGATGACATGGGGGTGAGTAAATTATCAGCAAAAGTGAACTAATCCTTTAAGAGAATCTTGGGGAAAGCCTCTGAAAATTCTGAAGAGTTAACCACCATCTTAACTGAAGTAGAGGTCGTGCTAAATTCAAGACCCCTCACTTACGTTCACCGACTTACATCTTTGCCACCCAAAACCATTTAATCTAACACTCAGCCAACTGCGCAGAGTCGAGAGACCTTGACAAAGGGATGGAAATACAGTCAGAGGCTGTTGAACGAAATTTGGACTTGTTGGTGCAGGGACTACCTGATGCATTTAATGTCTGCACATCAATGTGTAAACACCACAGCAGAGGCACTGAAGGTGGGAATGTCGTCCTTATAGGAGAGGACAAGATGCCACGACAGATGTGGAAGACAGGAAAGACTGAAGATGTTTTCATGGGGAGAGATGGATTAATACGTGCATGTTCTGTGCGGACTTCCCTTGGAATGGTGTCGAGAAGACCAGTACAGTTACATCCTTTGGAAATTAATGATGAGTAGTAAAGAGTAGAGAGTGATGAACTATGGTCTGTATCCCCTCCTCCATGCCTCCCATGTCTCTGTAAATGGTCTGAAGCAGTCAGTTTCACAATGGATAAGGCAAGGCTCTGTTGGTTTTTGTTTATGATTCAACTTAAACTAAATGCATTTTTTAAATTTATATATTTCTGTAAATCACTCATCCATGTTTGCACATCATTACATAAAGATCTACCTTTTAGAGCTCTGAAAAATGTAAGGCTTTTTTCATATTTATTATCTAAAACTATAGTAAATGTTTCACTGTGTTTTAGAGCTGTTTATTTTTATATTGTGTTATATGTAGTCACATATTTGTATTTATACTAAACCTAATCCATATGCAGCATATGCATTTATATAATCAACCGAGGAGTAAACAGCGGCCTGATATTGTTTTTAAAATATTTTTTATCAGTATGGGACATTACCGGTCATGAGATCTATGTATTCAGACAACCCCAGACGTAACATGATAATCAGGCCCCCTGACTTTCAAATTTTTCCCTTGGTGAACTAATATGGTGTATCTCTCAAATAAACAGGGGAAACGGGTCATTATCTTGACGAGTCAACCTGGAATCTCTCTCACGTCCCGTGAGTTCAAACACATATCTAGCTCTCCAGCATCCATGGGACTTCAAACACACAGAAGTCTTATGGCAATTTTTATTCACATTACCCCTGAGTTATGTTGTCCGAAAATGGTAAAGTTTGTAGAAAGAAGAAACCTAAAGTGACCTAAAGAACCTAAAGTGATTAAAGCAGACTAAACCTAATACAAATTATAACTTGAGTTTAAGTCAGAATTGTTCTACCAAAGGACTTCAGATATAGTAGGGGCATTGTTTATTTATACTTTAAAGCTGCACTATGCTTTGAAAACATTATTATTAACGTGGACAAAACATTACAAAAAATTTCTACAATGTCTTCCCCTCTCTCTCAGTCCGCCTGTGTGTGTGTGCGCGTGGTGGTTCCCTATCAGTCAGTCACGTTCGACGTAACGTCAGTGTGACTGACTAATGGGATCTCGCTTAAGAGCCCAATCATCTTCGAGTGTTAACAAAACAAGCCAATGACAGTTGGCGTGCGTGTTTCGCCACGCGCACCCCGCCCCGCAGCGTGGATATAAAAGGAGAGCACGTGCAAACGCACATCAGCTTTTCGCTTCGGAGCCGAGCCTTTCTGCGAATCTCCGAGAGTGTGCTCCGAGACAGCATTTGACGAGTGTTGGTGTTACGGCGCGTCAGCGGAGGTTGCTGTCCAGTGCTGCTGCTTCATCTCGGCGTGCTGCAGCTCTCATTCTGCGGTCGCGCTGCGACCTCTCCTGGGCGCTTCAACACTTTTTCTAAAGAGCAAATTCTGAAAGAGCTCCACGAGCGACGGGCGTCTTTTTAAAGATGGCTTCCCGCTCGTGTGTTTCTGGATGTGGCCGTTTCCTGGCTTCATCTGATGGTCACGATCGCTGTGTCTCGTGCTTGGGCTTTCAGCACGCTGAGGCAGCGCTCATGGATGACTCATGTTCTCTGTGTGGGAACATGACCATCGCGATGCTGCGCTCCAGATACCTCCTCGTCAAGCGGGGGGGTATCCCCCTTGCCATGCCCCGTTCTAGTTCCAACGCCAAGAGTGGCGTTGACCGAGTCAGATCCAGAACTGACTGCTATGCTTTCCCGGGCCGTTGAGAGCATCGGGCTGCACTGGAGGCCTCCTCCTTCTCCCGAACGCTCAAGGCTGGATGATTGGTTCCTGGGGGCGCAGGCCAATCACAGGCAACCGCCTCCGGTTCCATTCTTCCCGGAAGTGCATGAGGAGGTGACTAGGTCTTGGAGGGCACTTTTTTCTGCCCGAAACAGGCCTAGTGCCTCCTCCGTCCTCACCACCCTCGACGGTGGGGCGGCCCAAGGGCGTTCGGGAGAATCTAAAGAGACCATTTTTATGACTTTTGGCCAAATCATTCACAAGTTATAAGCAAAAACATGCATTTTTCATATCTCCTGACCACTAGGTGGCACAGCGCCGAAACTCTGCAGGTGGTCTCAGGTCATAGTTTTTATAAGACACATCGAGTTTCGTGTCAATAAGCCAAACCCTTGCGGAGCTATAGTCTCAGATCCATTTTTGCATGCTTTTCGACTAATTCGTTAGTGTGGTATTCGAGCCTTTCTGCGAATCTCCGAGAGTGTGCTACGAGACAGCATTTGACGAGTGTTGGTGTTACGGCGCGTCAGCGGAGGTTGCTGTCCAGTGCTGCTGCTTCATCTCGGCGTGCTGCAGCTCTCATTCTGCGGTCGCGCTGCGACCTCTCCTGGGCGCTTCAACACTTTTTCTAAAGAGCAAATTCTGAAAGAGCTCCACGAGCGACGGGCGTCTTTTTAAAGATGGCTTCCCGCTCGTGTGTTTCTGGATGTGGCCGTTTCCTGGCTTCATCTGATGGTCACGATCGCTGTGTCTCGTGCTTGGGCTTTCAGCACGCTGAGGCAGCGCTCGTGGATGACTCATGTTCTCTGTGTGGGAACATGACCATCGCGATGCTGCGCTCCAGATACCTCCTCGTCAAGCGGGGGGGTATCCCCCTTGCCATGCCCCATTCTAGTTCCTCCGGTTCTTGGTCACTGCATCGGGGGATGAGCTAGGTTCTGGAGATGATGATTCGGCTGCGCTGCCTCCATCAGGAAGAGTGGCGTTGACCGAGTCAGATCCAGAACTGACTGCTATGCTTTCCCGGGCCGCTGAGAGCATCGGGCTGCACTGGAGGCCTCCTCCTTCTCCCGAACGCTCAAGGCTGGACGATTGGTTCCTGGGGGCGCAGGCCGATCGCAGGCAACGGCCTCCGGTTCCATTCTTCCCGGAAGTGCATGAGGAGGTGACTAGGTCTTGGAGGGCACTTTTTTCTGCCCGAAACAGGCCTAGTGCCTCCTCCGTCCTCAGCAACCCTCGACGGTGGGGCGGCCCAAGGATATGTGGAGATCCCCCCAGTTGAGCGCGCCATAGCAATGCAGCTCTGCCCGCAGGGCGCTGCCGCCTGGAGGGGTAATCCACGCCTTCCGTCCAGGGCTTGTAAGTTCTCGTCCGCTCTGACGGCCAAGGCTTACAGTGCTGCTGGACAGGCTGCTTCCGTCCTGCACGCCATGGCGTTAAAGCAGTTGCACGAGGGTGGTGCTGACCCAGCCGGATTGCAGGAACTGCGCACAGTGCTCCACTTCGCTGCCCCGCCGCGGGTACGTCCGTGGCTCCCTTGGTCCCGCCTGTACGGTTTCTGGGGGCCTGGCTAGCGCTCCCCAGGCCGTCTCGCTGGCTCATGAGAACCATCAGACTTGGCTACTCGATTCAGTTTGCCCGGCGTCCTCCCAAGTTCAGGGGCGTTCGGTTCACCTGTGTTGAGCAAGGATGCCCCTCTCTTGCGTGCGGAAGTCGCGGTCCTGCTGGCGAAGGACGCAATAGAGCCGGTCCCTCCAGCCGAGATGAAGTCGGGGTTTTACAGCCCGTACTTCATTGTACCCAAGAAAGGCGGTGGGTTACGACCAATCTTGGACCTGCGCGTCCTGAAACGGGTCCTTCACAAGCTCCCGTTCAGGATGTTGACGCAAAGACGCATTTTTCAATGCATCCGTCCGTTCGATTGGTTCACAGCGATCGACCTGAAGGACGCGTACATTCATGTCTCTATCCTGCCTCGACACAGACCGTTTCTCCGCTTTGCGTTCGAAGGACGAGCATATCAGTACAAAGTCCTCCCCTTCGGGCTATCCCTGTCGCCTCGTGTCTTCAACAAGGTCGTGGAGGCAGCCCCTGTTCCATTAAGGGAAGCAGGCATTCGCGTTCTCAACTACCTCGACGACTGGCTCATACTGGCCCAGTCTCGAGCACTGTTGTGCGATCACAGGGACACGGTGCTTGGCCACCTCAGCCGGTTGGGGCTTCGGGTCAACTGGGAAAAGAGCAAACTCTCCCCTGTGCAGAGGATCTCTTTTCGGTTGGACTCGGTCAACCTCACAGCACGTCTCTCAGTAGAACGTGCTCAGTCGATGCTGAACTGCCTGGAGTCTTTCCAGCGCAAGACAGCGGTTCCACTGAAACACTTTCAGAGGCTGCTGGGGCATATGGCATCCGCAGCCGCTGTCACGCCGCTCGGATTGCTTCATATGAGACCGCTTCAGCATTGGCTTCACGACCGGGTCCCGAGATGGGCATGGCGACGCGGCATTTACCGGGTCTCAGTTACCCCGTCCTGCCGTCAGACCTTCGGCCCGTGGTCGGATCTTGCTTTTCTTCGGGCAGGAGTTCCCCTAGTGCAAGTATCCAGGCACATTGTTGTCTCAACAGATGCCTCTGCCATGGGCTGGGGAGCCATGTGCAACGGGCGCGCAGCTGCAGGGCTCTGGACAGGGTCCCGGTTGCAGTGGCATGTCAATTGCCTCGAGTTGCTAGCAGTATGGCTTGCTCTGCGCCGCTTCAAAGGGCTGCTACACGACAAGCATGTACTGGTCCGTACGGACAACACTGCGACCGTTGCGTACATCAACCACCAGGGTGGTCTATGCTCCCGTCGCCTGTCGCAACTCGCCCGCCATCTTCTCCTTTGGAGTCAGAAGCATCTGAGGTCGCTTTGCGCCGTTCATGTCCCTGGCGAGCTCAATCGTGCAGCTGACGAGCTCTCACGTCAGCCCGCCCTTCCGGGAGAATGACGACTCCACCCCGAAGTAGTCCAGCTGATTTGGAGATGCTTCGGGGATGCTCAGGTAGACCTGTTTTCGTCCCCGGACACGTCCCACTGCCAAATGTTTTACTCCCTGTCCGAGGGTACCCTCGGCACGGACGCGCTGGCACACAGCTGGCCTCGGGGCCTACGCAAATATGCGTTTCCCCCAGTGAGCCTTCTCGTGCAGACCCTGTGCAAAGTCAGGGAGGACGAGGAGCAGGTCCTCTTGGTGGCGCCGTACTGGCCCAGTCGGACTTGGTTCCCAGAACTCATGCTCCTCGCGACAGCCCCTCCTTGGCAAATTCCTCTGAGGAGGGATCTCCTTTCTCAGAGAGGGGGCACCCTCTGGCACCCGCGTCCAGACTTGTGGAATCTCCACGTATGGTCCTTGGAAGGGAATGCTGAGGTTCTAGGTGGGCTACCTCCATCGGTAGTAAACACCATCACTTCAGCTAGAGCCCCGTCTACAAGACACGCTTACAGGCTGAAGTGGAACCTGTTCGTCGATTGGTGTTCTTACCGCCGTGAAGACCCCCGGGGATGCCCGATCGCGGTCATGCTTTCTTTCCTGCAAGATGGGTTGGAGCGAAGGCTGTCTCCCTCCACCCTCAAAGTGTATGTCGCCGCTATTGCCGCACATCACGATGCAGTAGACGGTAAGTCTGTGGGGAAGCACGACTTGGTCGTCAGGTTCCTCAGAGGGGCGAGGAGGTTAAATCCTCCGCGCCCTCATCTGGTACCCTCTTGGGATCTCCCCTCGGTCCTGTTGGCCTTGAGGGAGGAGCCCTTTGAGCCTCTGCAGTTAGTAGAGCTTAAGTTTCTGTCATTGAATCACTGCATTGGCCTCGGTCAAGAGGGTAGGGGACCTGCAGGCAGTTTCGGTCGGCGATTCGTGCCTAGAATTCGGGCCGGATGACTCTCACGTTGTCCTGAGACCCCGGCCTGGTTATGTGCCCAAAGTTCCCACCACACCCTTCAGGGATCAGGTGGTGAACTTGCAAGCGCTGCCCCGGAAGGAGGCAGACCCAGGCATTGCTCTGCTTTGTCCCGTCCGCGCTTTGTGCACTTACGTGGACCGCACGCAGAGCTTCAGGACCTCAGACCAGCTCTTCGTCTGCTTCGGAGGACAGCAGAAGGGGAAGGCTGTCTCCAAACAAAGACTTGCCCACTGGATAATCGAGGCTATAGTCTTGGCCTATCAGGCCCGGCGCTTACCGTGCCCCCTCGGTGTGAGAGCACACTCTACAAGAGCCATTGCTTCCTCTTGGGCGTTGGTGCGGGGTGCCTCAATAGCAGACATTTGTAGAGCTGCCGGCTGGGCGGCACCTAACACGTTTGTGAGATTTTATAATCTCCGTGTAGAGCCCGTGTCCTCCCGTGTACTTGGCTCAGATGGCCAGTAACACTGGGACACTGCTTGGTGTCAATCACGCTTGCTGCACCATTCCCCTCTACGGACCGGATACGTGCGCTTTGTTGCTTCTCAGTTCAGTTCCCCATGGCGAACCCTGTTGAAGTTCCTCCCGCACCCTCGGCAGTCAGGCGTGGCGGAGTGCCAGACGCCAGGTCCAGCACTCGTGTGTTTGCCCAAGGTCAGCCCTTGTGCTGGGCTAGGTGCCCGTGTGTAGTGATTCCCCTTCGGGTGATCCCACATGTGTATTCTTCCCTCACGGTGAGCCCGTGTCTTTCCCTGGCAGAGACCTTCTGCCGTCTCTGCTGTGTGGTTATCTCACCCCAGGCTGGCTGAATCTACCTCAGAGACTTCCATATGTAGTACTGCCCTTGGCCAGTCCATATGTGTAATTTCCACGTGGTACCTCCTTACGCAGGATGTGGCTTCCGTAGCGTTCCCCTACTTGTGGTACGCTTTCCCAGTGTTATCCATACCCACTGTACGGAACAGCAGTGGCTGTCACCTCTGCCTAAGCCCTGTCCTATCTTCCACCCCAACTGGTGTGGGGGGACTTGCCGGCTTCCGCAGGGCACTGGAGGGGGTTAGCAATAGTGGCGTTTTCTAAGGGATCCCATTAGTCAGTCACACTGACGTTACGTCGAACGTGACTGACTGATAGGGAACGTCTCGGTTACGTATGTAACCCTCGTTCCCTGAAGGAGGGAACGGAGACGTAACGTCCCGTCGCCATAGTTGCTGTACCACCGCTGTACGGCCGGGCCACACAGTCTCGGCTCCTCAGCGAAAAACTGATGTGCGTTTGCACACGCTCTCCTTTTATACCCGCGGGGCGGGGTGCGCGTGGAGAAACACGCACGCCAACTGTCATTGGCTTGTTTTGTTAACACTCGAAGATGATTGGGCTCTCGAGCGAGATCCCATTAGTCAGTCACACTGACGTTACGTCTCCGTTCCCTCCTTCAGGGAACGAGGGTTACATACGTAATCGAGACGTTTTCAACCTCCCTGAAAAACGTAAGACATTTTTTTTCATTAAGCTCAAAGTTTTTTTAATTAATTTATTTATTTGAATTCATTAAGATAACGTTTTTATTTATTTCTTTATTTTAATTTCATTATACAGCATGTTATGCATTTTATTTCAATCCATTATTATAATGCTGAGGATCAGAATACAGCCATCAGAATGTATGTCTGTCTCTGCCTGGGTGTCTGTGTGCATGTGCGTGTGTGAGAGAGTGTAGTTATTTTTATTTTATTGTATTTATATATGAATTAATTTTCTCT
Organism: Barbus barbus; assembly: GCF_936440315.1. Taxonomy (NCBI): domain Eukaryota; kingdom Metazoa; phylum Chordata; class Actinopteri; order Cypriniformes; family Cyprinidae; genus Barbus; species Barbus barbus. Next base: position 120,140 of record NW_027636829.1, read on the forward strand.
CATTTATTGTCTCATTTTTTACTTTGGTGGTGTAATTATATGCTGTATTTTACACATGTAAAATGCTTTGGCAATACTAACACAAATATCATGCTAATAAATCAACTTGAACTTGAGAGAGATATACACAATATGATTTGATCTCTTCAAATTGTTCATTCTGTTACATATTTTTTTCATATTGTCCTTTAAAACCAATATCATTCTCACATCCATGTAGACTAACCAAAAACCTCTGAGATGGAATGTAACCAGATACTCCCCACATATGTGTGTCTGCAGCATGCTTAACTTCAAAAACAAACCTATAACCCTCAATTTCGAATTTTGATATGGCCAATTTAAAGGGGTCATATAATGCTAAATGCACTTTTACAAGTTGATTGAACTGAAATGTGCGTTGGCAGTGTGTGTACACAACCACCCTATAATGATAAAAATCTTTCCTAATAATGTGCTAATTAGCAAGTTTCAAGATGAATGCAGCTAAAGTAATCAATCCCTCAGAGAGGGGTGGAGTCAGCAGAGCTCACAATACGACACAATACAGCTTGCTCTAACAAGAGCTGTTTTTGACAGGGTTAAAAAGGTGTTTTTTACACTACCAATGAGAAATTTTAACCAAACTATGTTACAGACTTTTCATTAAGACTCTAAAGAATAATATCAACTTGTGGAAAATGGGCATTATATGACCCCTTTAAACAAAACTCATATTTCATCCCCGGAGGTCACAGGTCAACCTTTGTATTCCAACTATTTTAAAAACATGGCATATCACAGCTGGAGATCATTAAAAGGTCATAGGTTATTCCCCATGAAGGGGGGAAAGGTCAAAGGTCATCCATCAAAGATTTTGACATTTGCTGTTACCCTATTTACTACTGCTGACCGATCAGCAGAAAGGGTCGTTTCATTCCTGCCCACATGCAGAGATTGAATATTCAAGCCGTTTATTCATTTTCTAGCCCTGAACGTAAAAACGTTTTTTTAATTGCTGTCACAGGGGCTGTACCAATTGTGTACCTGCACAGGGTCTCATGGCAAAGTAAAGTAACAGCTGACTTAATGATGTTAAACCAATAGAAAGAGCACTATAATAGCAGTATTTCTTTCACGCTCACAGCAGCATGTTGTGGATGTATTTGCAGTAGCAAGTCTCGGTACTTGCTCTGCTTCATCAGCAGCAGCAGTGTAGCAGATCTATTCAGCCAAGACCAAACACAAATTAGTGTCATGTACATTGCCATGCCAGTCCCTCTGAGAGTTGTCATGACAGAACTGATTTTTTTTTTTTTAAGCTAGCTGACAAGGCAACATTTCCCATTTTCATTTTTCTTGATGTTATAAAATAACTAAAACTTAAAAAATATTAAATAGACATTTAACAACAACAAAACTAATTTAAAAAAATATAAAATTAAATTACTAAAACTTTTTAAAATTAAAATTACTAAAATGAAAATGACAGCAGAAAATATAAAAATAATTCAAAATATTATATAATAGTACCTGAATGATACTAAAATAATATTGCTTTACAATAAGTTGTCAGTGTAAGATGTGTACGATAGGAGGTAGAGGTGGTTATGGGGTGGGGGGATTA
>NW_027636828.1:0-22299 GCF_936440315.1 Barbus barbus
ACCCACCACTAACACCACCACTTATATATATATAGTGGCGGGAGGAGCAAACGACAGACACAGTGGGTGTGGCGTCAGGCCTCGGAGAGGCTTTTATTAAACAAAATAATAAAATAAAGTGTCCAAAGGGGGTAAGTGTCCAAAAATAAACAGGGGGGTCTGGTGTCCTTGTTGTGCTGTGGGGTTCGTGAAAGAAGGCAGTGTTCTGAAAGGAAGGGTCCAGGTAAGGGGCGGAGTCCGGTGGCTGCACGCGTTTCCCTCTCGGGACTGGGGCGCGAGGGGGCAGCGGCTTCTTCTAGCGGCTTCGTCCTTCTTCGGCCCGCGGCGCTTCCGGGGGATAGTACGGCCCGGCATCCTGGCCCGTCAGCCGTCTCGCGGGTGCGGAACTCAATCCATTCTCGACGCTCCCCTCCTGGACCCACGAGGACTCCCAAGGAGAGGCGAGCTCGGCATTTAAACAGCGGCGGTGATGAGGCTCTATTCAGATCAGGTGCGCCTCATCACACGCCGCCAGCCCTGGCTGTTTCAGCGCCCCTCCTCTCTCACACACCCACTCCCGTCGGGAGCCTGGTGAAGGGCGGTGAATACGGGACAGGGTGGTGATGATAATAAGGGGGGAGGCAGCCGACTCGTCACATTCCCCCCCCCCCCCCAAGCGACATCCCCGTCCTCAGGCCGCCGCCCACACAGGAGTGCTACCTTCCTCAACCAGGCTCCAGGGGTTGGAGTGGGCGGGGCAGGAATTCCTCTCCGGGCAACTCTTCCTCTTGCACCGCGCTGGAACCGGGACAGAGAAACCGGGTATCAGTCGACAGCCTCAACCAACCACAGGGTAAATGACAAATAGAATTAACGTCACTTACCCCTTTGGTGGCTGGGAGGCTGTCTCCGTTGTTCCTCCATCCCAGTGCAGGTTTCCACTAACTTTATTGCGAGCCAGAGGGGATGACGTCGTCAGGTGTTACCCAACTGTGCTGTCTAGGCTTCGCCTTGCCCGCATTCTCCACCACTGTGGCGGGAGGAGCAAATGACAGACACAGTGGGTGTGGCGTCAGGCCTCGGAGAGGCTTTTATTAAACAAAATAATAAAATAAAGTGTCCAAAGGGGGTAAAAGTGTCCAAAAATAAACAGGGGGGTCTGGTGTCCTCGTCGTGCTGCGGGGTTCGTGAAGGAAGGCAGTGTTCTGAAAGGAAGGGTCCAGGTAAGGGGCGGAGTCCGGTGGCTGCACGTGCTTCCCTCTCGGGGCCGGGCGCGAGGGGCGGCGGCTTCTTCTAGTGGCTTCGTCCTTCTTCGGCCCGCGGCGCTTCCGGGGGATAATACGGCCCGGCATCCTGGCCAGTCAGCCGTCTCGCGGGTGCGGAACTCGATCCATTCTCGACGCTTCCCTCCTGGACTCACGAGGACACCAGCGTGCATGCACGGGGAAGAGACCGGTCTCTCCAGGAGAGGCGTGCTTGGCATTTAAACAGCGGCGGTGATGAGGCTTTATTCAGATCAGGTGCGCCTCATCACACGCCGCCAGCCCTGGCTGTTTCAACGCCCCTCCTCTCTCACACACCCACTCCTGTTGGGAGTCTGGTGAAGGGCGGCGAATACGGGACGGGGTGGTGATGATAATAAGGGGGGAGGCAGCCGACTCGTCACAATATATATATATATATATATATATATATATATATATATATATATATATATATATACACACACACACATATATATATATATATATATATGCGTAGTATCTCACAAAAGTGAGTACACCCCTCACATTTCAGCAAAATTTTTTGTATATCTTCTCAAGGGACAAAACTACACAAATGAAACTTGGATATATTTTAGAATAGTCAATGTGCAACTTGTGTAGCAGTAAAGATTTACTGTCCTCTGAAAATAACTTAACATAAAGCCATTATGTTAATGATTGCCGAGTGATATATGATATACACTACCAGTCAAAGGTTTTTGAACGGTAAGATTTTTAATGTTTTTTTTTTTTAAAGAAGTCTCTTCTGCTCACCAAACCTGCATTTATTTGATCCAAAATACAGCAAAAGCAGCAATTGTTATATGTCTGGTTTTCTGTTTCCCCTATGACCTAGTTTTCCCCATTCTGTTTAATCAGTCATTCAGTTCACCTGTTGTTTTAATTATCTCATTAGTCTCCTTTGTTTGGTTCATGCTTTATAAGTCCTCAGTTCTCCCCTATGTAAGTTGTTATTATTGCCTGCCTGTTGGATTTACTTATTAAAATACCTTTTGTTTGATCTTCTTCGTCTTCCTGAAGTTGTGCCTCATCAGCCCGTGACAGTAATATTGTGAAATATAATAATTTATTCTTGTGATTTCAAAGCTGAATTTTCAACATCATTACCCTAGTCACATGATCCTTCAGAAATCATTCAAATATTCGATCACACTTTATTTTGATAGTCCACTTTAGACATTCTACTAAATATAAGTAACTTTGTAACTACGTCAACTAATTCTCATTAATTTGCAACTACATGTCTACTAACTCTCAGAGTAGACTGTTAGGGTAGGTTTAGGGTTAGTAGAATAAGTTGACATATACTTGCAAATTTAAAATTAGCAAATTAGTTAATCCTGAAACAGTATACGTGGGCGTTTGGTCCCAAACTTTTGAACTTTTTTTCAAACTGTGAACGAATTTTAGAGAGAAACTGAGCAAAGGGCGCTTCCCTTATAGTGAAAACTACACAATGAATCTCTAATTGACATCGTGTATGCTTTCTTTTTCTTTTGTTATAATGGGAAGATCTGTGAACGTGTAGAACTAAATAAACTTGAGTACAGACAGGGTGCGAACTACGGAGGAGCTAGGGGGAGCTCGGCTCCCCTTAATAAGACATGGGCTCCCCTGAAAACGTGATTGGTGAAATTTTTGGGGGGTCTCAAAAAATATTGACAATGTGTTATTTTGACGTGCAATTTCAGTTTTGTGTAGTGTGATCATTGTGGATTATTATGTGTAAAATTTGAAAAATATCATTCATTAATGCATGACTGCGATTTAAACCTAATTCACTTCAATAAAGATAACTATACATACTATTCTTGTCATGAGCATCAAGGTGTGGGGGCGCTGCGGTGCAAATTCCACTCATGTTTAGTACTCAAAGATTCGTAGAAAAAAATATAAACCTATCTGTGTTAAGGTAAGGCATGTTATTCGCAATTATGTGTTGTGGCTGGGTTGTTATAGGTCTGCGTGACTCTCGATATCTTAGGACTAATTGAACGGAGGAATTATGGTATTCTTCTGTAGCCTGATGAGTAACTTTAACCATTGTTCATGTGAACTCGAAGGCAGCCTGATGCTTTGTTTATAGACTATTTGTGGGTGGCTGTTTGTTGTTTCACCTATCAATTTGTCATTTAATAGCTCGCTAACAAATCCCATTCAGAATCCTCATGTATTGAAATCTTCACATTTACGAAGCTGTTTTCCAGGCTATAGACAAAATATATGATCTATGATCTGTAAGGTTAATGTACATCCAGCCTGTTACTTATGTTTTAATCCATTACCATGTTCAAAACAGTTTTTCTGTAATCAAATTCTATAATAAGAGTCTGATCTACCATGACACATAAGGAAATATTTGACACAGATATTACAAAACCATTCAAATAAATAATTTCTTTATGATATAAGTCAGGGGTATTCAATTAAAGTTCCAAGAGCCGTGGCCTATATATGTTCTTCCAAGCAAAGGTCTGGACAAAATAAAAAAAATGTATTTTCCTTTTTACATGTATTGTATTTTTACATTTAGATACTTGCGACGCCATGTGACAAAAAAATACAAAAATTATGTGCGTGTATGTATATATATATATATATATATATATATATATATATGTTTACTGTTTCTGTTCAGGGTTTTCCTCCTGAAATCTATACTATTTTAATAATTTACTTAAAAGCAGTATCTAGCCTACTAAAAACAGTGTAGCTATAATCAAAATGTTCTCATCTTGAGCAGAAAGGTAACTAACGGTTTCAAAGTTTAAGTTCTATCCTAGCCATCTAACAACAATTTCCCCAATTATAATTAGGCCTACCTTTTTTTTTTATTTCTGAAGAACATTTAAAATATAAACATTTTGTCACATCTGGTTAGGTTATAGATAGATAAATAGTAAGAAAAATAACTATAGTTGCAGTATTGTTTTTTGCTGCTCACCATGTTTTTGTTGTTGTTAAAATAACCGCGTCATCACAGCTCTTGAACTTGGCGACAGCGCGCGTCCGGAGAGAGAGAACGCGCACAGAGCTAAAAGGGCTTGAATAAAGCTTGTTTGGCTTTAGATAAAAATACTAAGAGTATATAAAACGCTGAAAGATAATTACCATAAACGACCCTGAGCGCTTGTTATGTGATCCACTCCGCTGTTTTGTCAACAGTCAACTTTCTCTTTATTCCAAATGGGTGTTATTGAAGATATGTTATATTTCTACCAGGTTGTTGGTACTAATGATGTAATGAATTACTATGGGCGTATAATTATTTTGTATATAGTTGTCAAGGACATTGCTAGACAAAAAGTCATTCTGTTTGTAATTCCGTTTGGTGACGGTATGCTAGTTGGTGCAGAAATTACATGCTTCAGCCACTGTTGAAACATCTCCACTACTGTTGCTCTCAAATTTTATTTGTATTGTGCATAAACATGGGTCTCAACGAGTTTTTATTAATTTTCTAGGAAATCGGGCAGTAGGAGGAGCCACTATACAGTCATCAACATCTGCGGACTGGTTTGCTGAAAGGGCCATTGATGGTAATCAAGGTCTCCAGCAGTTGTTAACGAGATGCTCCTCAACCCTTAATGAGACAGACCCGTGGTGGAGGCTGGATCTGCATGATGTCTACCGAGTTAGTAAAGTGGTCGTCAGTAATAGAAAAGACTGCTGTGCTGAATGGATAAATGGAGCGGAGATTCGCATCGGAAACTCTTTGGAGAACAACGGCATCAAAAATCCCATGTGAGAAACTTGAGGTTGAAAGAGCGTGAGATGTCAAGTACAAATGTGAAGGATTAATACAGATATGACAGTATTTTTATATCCTTCATGTGTTTCTCTGTCTGTAGATGTGCTGTTATTCCAGCTATTCCAGCAGGTGAGTCCTACAGCTACTCGTGTGATGGATTGTATGGACGTTACGTGATTATTCGTATTCCTGGAGACTGGAAGATTCTTGCTCTTTGTGAGGTTCAAGTCTACGGGTACTTGGCAGGTTGTAGAGCATTATATTCAATATTCTACATTAATATATAATTCATGTAATATCATGCCATACTTGAAACATACTGTAAAGGAACACAAAATCATAATTTTCACAATTTGGTTTGGTGAGGGTAGTTGATGCAGTAATAACTCACTTCACCTCCAGTCGTTGTTCCTCAGTAATCTTCTCCTCTGCTGCAAACTTTGTGCATCAAGACGAGTCGTGACATTTTTTTTCATCCATTTTTTAGAAAATCTGGCTGTAGCTGGAGCTGCTATACAGTCGTCAACATCTGCGGACTGGTTTGCTGAAAAGGCCATTGATCGAGGTCTCCAGCAGATGTATACGGGATGCTCCTCAACCCTTAATGAGACAGAGCCTTGGTGGAGGCTGGATCTGCATGATGTCTTCCGAGTTATTAGAGTGGTCGTCACTAATAGAAAAGACTGCTGTGCAGAACAAATAAATGGAGCGGAGATTCGCATCGGAAACTCTTTTGAGAGCAACAGCACCAAAAATCCCATGTGAGAAACTTGAGGTTGAAAGAGCGTGAGACGTCAAGTACAAATGTGAAGGATTAATACAGATATGACAGTATTTTTATATCCTTCATGTGTTTCTCTGTCTGTAGATGTGCTGTTATTCCTGCTATTCCAGCAGGTGAGTCCTACAACTACTCATGTGATGCATTGGTTGGACGTTACGTGATTATTCGTATTCCTGGAGACTGGAAGATTCTTTCTCTTTGTGAGGTTCAAGTCTACGGGTACTTGGCAGGTTGTAGAGCATTATGTTCAATATTTTACATTAATATATAATTCATGTAATATCATGCCATACTTGAAACATACTGTAAAGGAACACAAAATCATAATTTTCACAATTCGGTTTGGTGAGGGTAGTTGATGCAGTAATAACTCACTTCACCTCCAGTCGTTGTTCCTCAGTAATCTTCTGCTCTGCTGCAAACTTTGTGCATCAAGACGAGTCGTGACTTTTTTTTTTCATCCATTTTTTAGAAAATCTGGCTGTAGCTGGAGCTGCTATACAGTCGTCAACATCTGCGGACTGGTTTGCTGAAAAGGCCATTGATCAAGGTCTCCAGCAGATGTATACGGGATGCTCCTCAACCCTTAATAAGACTAACCCGTGGTGGAGGCTGGATCTGCATGATGTCTACCGAGTTAGTAAAGTGGTCGTCACTAATAGAAAAGACTGCTGTGCAGAACAAATAAATGGAGCGGAGATTCGCATCGGAAACTCTTTGGAGAACAACGGCATCAACAATCCCATGTGAGAAACTTGAGGTTGAAAGAGCGTGAGACGTCAAGTACAAATGTGAAGGATTAATGTAGATATGACAGTATTTTTATATCCTTCATGTGTTTCTTTGTCTGTAGATGTGCTGTTATTCCAGCTATTCCAGCAGGTGAGTCCTACAGCTACTCATGTGATGGATTGGATGGACGTTACGTGATTATTCGTATTCCTGGAGACTGGAAGATTCTTTCTCTTTGTGAGGTGGAAGTATACGGGTACTTGGCAGGTTGTAGAGTATTATATTCAATATTCTACATTAATATATAATTCATGTAATATCATGCCATACTTGAAACATACTGTAAAGGAACACAAAATCATAATTTTCACAATTTGGTTTGGTGAGGGTAGTTGATGCAGTAATAACTCACTTCACCTCCAGTCGTTGTTCCTCAGTAATCTTCTCCTCTGCTGCAAAACTTTGTGCATCAAGACGAGTCGTGACATTTTTTTTCATCCATTTTTTAGAAAATCTGGCTGTAGCTGGAGCTGCTATACAGTCGTCAACATCTGCGGACTGGTTTGCTGAAAAGGCCATTGATCGAGGTCTCCAGCAGATGTATACGGGATGCTCCTCAACCCATAATGAGGCAGACCCGTGGTGGAGGCTGGATCTGCATGATGTCTACCGAGTTAGTAAAGTGGTCGTCACTAATAGAAAAGACTGCTGTGCTGAACGAATAAATGGAGCGGAGATTCGCATCGGAAACTCTTTGGAGAACAACGGCATCAACAATCCCATGTGAGAAACTTGAGGTTGAAAGGGCGTGAGACGTCTAGTACAAATGTGAAGGATTAATACAGATATGACAGTATTTTTATATCCTTCATGTGTTTCTCTGTCTGTAGATGTGCTGTTATTCCAGCTATTCCAGCAGGTGAGTCCTACAGCTACTCATGTGATGGGATGGAGGGACGTTACGTGAATCTGATCATTCCTGGAGACAAGAAGATACTCACTCTGTGTGAGGTGAAGGTCTATGGAGAAGGTATACATCATATTGGTTTATAATACATCAGATAATAATTTCTTCACATTATACATTTTTGTCAATTTGATGCAGCGAGGAGCATGTTAAGTTTTAATAAATGCAAGATCATTTGTTGGGTGCAAATCATATTTCTTAGGATTTTTTTTTTATTTACATATATACAAATATATTTTTCTAGGTCCCTGTTTAAAAAGATCATTTGTAAAACTGCTGTTTCACTCCAACAATGATTTGACTGACTCTACAATGAGAGAAAACGTTCTGAAACAGGTGAGAAAAAAAAGTAACAAGTGATGAGAAAACGAACACTCATTGCATTGTTAAATATTATGACCTGAATTTGTTAAAAACTAAATCAGCTGTTGTTCTCCTGCAGTGCAGGTGCATGTGCAAAGAGAGAACCGGTATATATTATGACACAAAGGTTCACCGACAGGAGTGCAATCACCTATTGATTATTCAGTCAAACTATTTACAGCATGAACAAATTTACAATATTCTCACATTTTAAAGAGACATGATTTTACAAAAGTACTGTTTGGGACATGACACGAGAAAAGAGGAGAGGAAGATTTGAATGTCTTGTCATATTCTGATCTAATCAGTTTAGTATGAATGTTATTTCCAGTTGGGATCTGCTCTGGCTGATAGAGGATTCACAGACGTGACACTGAGGTGGTCTCAAACCCCTAAACAGGAAGTGATGCAGAAAGTGGACACTGAGAAACGTGTTCCTGACAAACGTGAGTGTGTTCTCACAGCTGTACAATAACTTATGGCATATGCTGCACAAATAGCAATGATTATAAAATGATGATATGTAATAGTAAAAATGTTTCATTTACAGGTCACTGTGATAGAAGTATGCAATAATGCCCTGGAAATCAAGTGTCTTTGACTCACTAAATTCACATTCATTCAATTTATTCATAATTTATGATAGCCCGTTTCCACCAAAGAGACTAGAAAGAAGAAAGAGACTATTTTCTTACAATTGCAAGTTTATATCTCGCAATTATGACTTTATTTCTCAGAATTGTGAGAGTAGTAACTACACTGGACAGTGGACAACTATTTTTGCGATTGGTGCAAGAGGGTTTTGGCTTGCAGCACTTTCGCACACTGGCACACTAGATGAGAAACGGCATTATAATGCATTACAACTGCACCAAATCCTTATTAATGTACTACAGTCTAGAGTAGTGTTTCTCAACGGGGGCATTCGGAGAGCATCAGGGGGCGCTGGAAGCAATATTTTTGAAAGGGGGGCGCTGAGCTGTTCTTGGGGGGCATTTGGTCAAGGCGAGTTTACACAAAAGATGTATGAGCTGAAACTTGCAAAAGAAAATGGTCTGCCACATTCTAACGCCATCTCTACACTGGATGCATCAAAGTGCACTTTCTGTATCCATTTACTGTCACGGGATCCAACGACTCTTTACTTTAGTGTTCACTCGGCTTTCTGTAGCGCAGCTGATGAACTTCCCATGAAACCAATATATGCATTTAGACACAAAGCATTGTATGCTTTTTCTTGTTTAGAAAAATGTATATAAATGCTTTTTGTGTGCTGATTGACAAATTTCTAAAGAGTTTATTCAACGCACATAAATATAGCCTAATTTATATTCACGTGGCTTTTTTTCTTTTTGGGAAACTTGTGGTAATATTTCAAGTCCAGTCAAATCAAATTAATGTTATATATGGGTTAAAATACATGCTTTTGAGATATATATTATAAATAAAATATAGCGTAGCCTATACCACCATTCAAAAAGGTCAGTAATATTTAATGGTTTTGAAACAAATCCTTTCTGCAGTAAGTTTGCATTTATTTGATAGAAAATACAGTAAAAATAGTAAATCTAAAATTTGAAATAACTGCTTTCTATTTGAATATATTTTGAAATGTTTTTTCCTCTCATGCTAAAGCTCTATTACTCCAGCTTTCATTGTCACATGATCCTTCAGAAATCATGCTGGGGTTAGATAAGTTAGATAAGAATATTGTCCTTTTGACTGGAAGGTCAAGAGGAGTGTTGGAGTTAGGTCATTTATTTGATGACGGTCAAATGAGATTGTTTCAGGAGTTAAGACAGGCATTTAATCTGCCCAGTAAAGCTTTTCATAAATTCTTTTAAATCCGACACTTTAGACTTACAGTTAAAAGAAGGTAATATACAACTTGATCTTATTGAAATAGAAAAACATATTTTTCTTCATTTACTCTTAAAAAGAAGATCTCTGAATTATATACAATGCTGTTTAATGTTGGTCCTTCATCCTTTGACTCTTTAAGGGTGATCTGGGAAAAGGACATTGGGTCTAGTTTTAAAAATGAGCAGTGACTGTCTGTCTGTTCAAATATCTTCCCCAAAAGTGCTTCAATTTCGGTTCACAAACAAAATTCTAATTTTTTTCACAGGACTTATCTAACCCCAGTTCGCCTCCATAGAATATCTCCCAATTGTTCTCAGTTATGCTTTAAATGTAAGGTAGACATTGGCACAGTGATGCATGTATTTTGGGATTGTGACAAAATCAAAATGTACTGGAAAGAGATTCACTAAATTATTCAAAAGATTATTGGAAAGACTTTTGTAATGTCCCCAAAGGTATAGCTTCTGAACTTTACAGTGGATCTGTCTCTGGACTGTGACAGAATCTGTACTCAATTTTTGTATATATCTGGCCAAAAAATGTATACTATTATTATGGTCAACTGCTCAGATACCTTCAATCAATATGTGGCTGAGTCAGGCGACAACTCTTTTACCATTGGAAAAATTAACTTATGATTTATAAAGATCTGTTGTGTTCTGGTGCATTTGGTCCTCTCTCGGGAACTTTCTTGAGGATACTCAGGGACTATGTCTTTCTACTTTTGGGTTATAATTTTCTGTGCTCTTATGCATTTGAATGTCTAATATGTACTAGCTGTACATGTTGTTATGAGATACCAGTACCACTGTTTTATTGGAAAATTTTATTAAAATTAAAAATAAGTATTCATTTAAATGAATTCATATGTAAAAAATCATTTGAAATAAATGAATGAAGACTTCCTCCAGAGTTTTTGAATGAATCTCTTGAATGAATAATTAAGATATCAAATACATTTCAACAACCACTACGTTCTGGAGTTACAAAGGTCAGTTCCTAATTTTGATTGTGGCTATATCCAGACTATAAACTTTTAGGGGGAAGTCGTGGCCTAGTGGTTAGAGAGTTGGACTCGTAATCCGAAGGTTGCGGGTTCGAGTCTCCGGCCGGCAGGGATTGTAGGTGGGGGGAGTGAATGTCCAGCGCTCTCTCCACCCTCAATACCACGACTGAGGTGCCCTTGAGCAAGGCACCGAACCCCCAACTGCTCCCCGGGCACCGCAGCATAAATGGCTGCCCACTGCTCCGGGTGTGTGTTCACGGTGTGTGTGTGTTCAGTGTGTGCACGTTGGATGGGTTAAATGCAGAGCACGAATTCCGAGTATGGCCGTATGTCACGTCACTTTCACTTTTATCCTAACACTTTTGTTATTATTTAATGTTTGCAACACAGATATGTAGCTGTAACAGTTCAGTCCACTGAAGGCGAGCGTAGTGAGAACCCAAGTGCCATTTATTTACAAAGTGATCCAAAATACAAACATAATCCAAACAGATGAAGACTTGACTTGTAACAGACTTGACGTGGCATGAACAGACTTGACTCACTGACAGCGGGTTACAGCATCAATACACGACAAGAGACAAAGGCATGAAAAGGGCTACTTATACCAAACAATACAGGTCACATGACAAGAACCAACCAATGAGGAACAAGACACATGACTAAGAAAACAATGAGCAGACAGACACTTGACAAGACAATAACCAATGAGAACATGACACACAGACTAAGGGAGTACGTGGCAAGAACAGGAAACAAGGCAAAATATCAAAATAAAAGACATGAAAACCTTAACCAGAAACAAAACTCAAACCCCACGCTACAGTAGTCTACTGTGTAGCCTGCTTGCGAAGCTGTTTCAACATAAAGCTTTCAGGATGAGCGCTGCTCTCTCTGGATCAGCGGCTGCGCGAAAGCAGGTTTAAATTCTCCAATCCGATATGATTTCAAAGGTTCAATAGACATAGAAGAATCATCGTTATTAAAAAATAAGATCATGTGTGTTTGAATCGAGATCGCAATATTTTAATGATTGATTATGCATACATATGAGCCTATAGCGTATGTATTTTTGTACCAGACCTCAAAAGTGCCCTCCGCTTCCACGATCCATGGTCCACTTTATCCAGCACAGTTTGGTCTCTGTGACTCCCTACTCAGAAACCACTTCATATGATTCAGAAAATAGTAAAAGTAGCCTAATGTTAGTGTAATCTATTTATTACGCACATCATAAACCCGTCTTTTTACGCAAGTACCAGATATGGGTGTCATGTCATAAAATATTTTAATATGACTGAATTTATCTTTAATGTGATCACAGTTTAAGAAAAACATTGTAAGCTACTAATTATTTCATTATTTCATTTAATTTCCACAGTTATTCAAACAGCGAATTAATAAGAACATTTACATGATCACATTGTCACTGACTACAGTCTAGCGTGAGTTTAAGCACTCTCCAAAAACTCCCGTTGTTATCAATGAAGCTGTCTACAATGCCAAATGAATCTCTTACTTCATACGTACATCTGCACTTTGTTGTTTATGATGAGAATTCGCGAGAGTGCAGAATTCAGTCAGCGAGCACGTGCACCGAACAAAAGCAATGACTCATTTGAACACTTCTGATTGACCATTGCATTCATAAACTCAACAAAATCGTGCGTGATTGGTTAAAATGTGCAACGCAGTAAATATGATGTGATATGATCAGATATAAATGTAATGCTGCAATCAACACTTTTAATTTCATTTTCACTTTGTTCGCATTTTGCCTCAAGTCCCCGTTCATTTCAGACCCGTTGTGTAAAAGAGAGAACTGCCACTGCACACACACTCACACACACACACACACACACTCACATACACACACACACACCACACTCGATCATCAGAGTAAAAGGTTCTTATTCTCTTCTTTTAAATGAAATTAATATAAATAAATTATGTGATCACACACACACACACACACGATATAAAACAAAGCAAAACATTTACACTAGTTTTAGGTGTCACTAAAAATATAAAAACGCCTTACATTTTTCCAGGAGCGGGAAAAAGAGTTTGTCATGAAAGAAAAAGTTAGCGGTCAATTGTAATGAGGAACCAGTGATGTTAGAATAAGTAAAGGGAAACAAATTATTTAACAGGTCAAACCATAAGGGATATTGTGGACCCCGGCAAGTCGGGATATGTCAGATTTCCATGTTTTATGAAAGGCTTTCCATAGACATAATGATTTTAATACGGTCTCAACCCCTTTGATTTTTTACTGTACAAACTGTACACCTATCCATCACACAAACATTTCTGCATTTTTACATTTTAGTATGTTTGTATGTGACTTAATTATGAGGGCTCAAGAAATTTCATCATAAACCACATTTACGTTGTTATATCAGTGTAATACCCATGTCGTTATACAAATTTGTGTCCTGATAAATCATATAAACAAGCACACACATACATAAACATTTCAAGCTTCAAAAGAAGTGTATCTCTATTTTAAAGAATATGGCAGTAAAGAAACTATAGAATTATATATGACAGCATAGAAACAAACATGTTACTAAAGCCAACCAAATCATTTATCATACATTTTAAACATGTATTCAACATTTATTTAAAGCTTATTGAACTTAAAAACAAACACATCATTCTCTTCTTTGAAAGTAGATGGTAATAAATAAAATAAAATGTGATATATATATATATATATATATATATGTATATAACATACTGCATAAAAATAAACATTTACTATAGTTTTAGGTGTCAATAAGAGATGGGCGGAGTTACAGATGAGGGATGCGTTTCCCAAAAGAAACTATCTTTACCAATAGAGCTCAATGGAACGTACCACCATAGTTAGCTAACGATGCTTTTGGGAAACGCACCCCAGATGAGCCTCTGTTGTGTTTGTATGTGCTTCATAACCATGCAGCTCAGGGGGCCCGGCGTTATAGCCTGCACTGGGGCCCGTCATAACCAAATTACGCCACTGGTTAATAATAATGTTTAAATGTATGTTGGCTTTCCCAAGTAAATTGTCATTATTTTTAAAAGTAATGTAAATTATTTTTGCAACAGCTGTAGGTTTTTGGAGTAACCTGGATGACTGTGAGACTCCCGGCCTGTCTGAAATGTTGTCCCAGCATTAAATAATTTGTGAATATTACAATATTAGTAAATACTTGTGGCTTGGAACAGCTGGAAAATTAAGTGTACTGCAGTTCTGAGCTGGAGAAACTTCGATGACTGTAATCAGTGTGCGAAATATCCCAATTTGTGGGCGGTGGGCCCATGCTCCTCCTATTAATTATACACACACCTAATGCCTTTTAATATAAATAAAGGACATGATTGGTTGAGTTTATGAATGCAATGGTCAATCAGAAGTGTTCAAATGAGTCATTGCTTTTGTTCGGTGCACGTGCTCGCTGACTGAATTCTGCACTCTCGCGAATTCTCATCATAAACAACAAAGTGCAGATGTACGTATGAAGTAAGAGATTCATTTGGCATTGTAGACAGCTTCATTGATAACAACGGGAGTTTTTGGAGAGTGCTTAAACTCACGCTAGACTGTAGTCAGTGACAATGTGATCATGTAAATGTTCTTTGCTCGCTTTAGGTACATAATTAATTCGCTGTTTGAATAACTGTGGAAATTAAATGAAATAATGAAATAATTAGTAGCTTACAATGTTTTTCTTAAACTGTGATCACATTAAAGATAAATTCAGTCATATTAAAATATTTTATGACATGACACCCATATCTGGTACTTGCGTAAAAAGACGGGTTTATGATGTGCGTAATAAATAGATTACACTAACATTAGGCTACTTTTACTATTTTCTGAATCATATGAAGTGGTTTCTGAGTAGGGAGTCACAGAGACCAAACTGTGCTGGATAAAGTGGACCATGGATCGTGGAAGCGGAGGGCACTTTTGAGGTCTGGTACAAAAATACATAAAGAGTGAGAAATGTTACAGATACATTATTATACTATTCAGCCCAATATTGATTTTTATTTGCACTTCACTTTTATTCTGCCTGACAGAATTTAAACCTGTACTGAAGGCGGAGCAATTTGGCCAATCAGATGAAAGGGGCGTGTCAGTGCCGCCCCCGTGTGCGAATGAAATATCGAAGCTATAAAGCGATTTGTAAAGCGCAAACCAAACATGAGAAATCAAGCCAAAATTTCGTTTTCCGTTTGTTCAATAAAGGAAAAATATGAACAAACGAGCCGACTTCTCATTTCTCATTTTTCCCTTCCTAATAAGAAATGAAATGATCAAAACGTACACATACCATACATGGCTAAGTTCGTCAGTTTTTGTGAAACTTTTTAATTGGCAAGAATGGAGAAAATGGAATTAATTCAACTACTTTGAGGAAGGACATTCATATGCAGTGATTGTGGACATGCTGTTAACATACTATGGCATAAAGATGAGCCTGCGCTCTCTGAAAACACACCTGAAGGATGCAGTATGTTTAGAAGAAAAGACTATTCATCATTAAACGATGTAAGAAATGCAATAAGAGCAGAGCTGCGTGGACCAGGACAGTTGTTCAGCTACCGGTCAATGTGGTTAGCACTTGTGCAGAAACACAGATTATGCGGTTGCTGCAAGAACTTAACCCACAAGGGACAGAACAGAGGACACGTCGTAGATTTGTTCGACGCACGTATCACTCCATGGGACCAAACTATCTGTGGCATGTCGACAGTTATGACAAACTAAAGCCATTTGGTTTCGGCATATCAGGATGCATTGATGGTTTTTCGAGAGGCATCCTCTGGCTTACTTGTGGGTCTACTAACAATGATCCTGCTGTTATTGCACACAGCTTCATCACTTGTGTTCAACGCCTTGGTGTTGTACCTATGAGACTACGAACTGACTGTGGAATGGAAAATGGTACATTGGCAGCTATACAGTGCAGTCTCCGTCACTATGCTGGCTCAAGAAGTCACATGTATGGTTCATCAACGAGCAATCAATGCATTGAATGTTGGTGGTCCATCTTCAGAAAAGCAAGGTTCATGTTTGTTTCATATTATTTAGCATTGTTGAAATGTTAGTAAAGTGACGCTTTAGGTACACTAATGCAGCTAGTACATAGTAACATATTCCAGTTAATATATCTGTAAAAATGCATACAAATTATTTTATTCTGTTACTGATGTATGTTCTAGGGCTCAGTTTTGGATAGAACTCTTTGGGGACCTGAGGACTGAAGGAAACTTTAATGGCAGTAATGAACACCAATGCCTCCTTCAGTCCTGCTTCCAAAATATTCTGCAGGCAGACTTGGATGATTGTGTAGAGCTTTGGAATAAACACAGAATCAGGCCCTCTAGACTTGCAATGTGTCCTGGAGGTGTACCAAATAAACTCTATCATCTACCACACAGGTGAGAAAAAAAACAACATCTGTAACAAATTATTTAATAACAGATTTAAAGTATGTTTAATATACACTACTAAAAAAAAAAATCACATTGTATAAATGTCTGCTTAATACATGCATACAGAAATGTATCTTTTTGCAGGTATGGCTCAAGAGACTGTGGCTTTGCAGTTGTAGAAGATGAGTTAAGTCCTTTTCCTGAGTCAAGGCTGACAATGCAGTTATGTGGTGACAAAAACATCCAGGAATATCTAGACTTTGCAATGGAACACAATCAGTTACAGTGGCCAGATAATTGGGAGGAAGCATTACAATTCTACTTCACAATGAAGGAAACAGCAGGCCTCTGATCACGAGTATTTGAAAAAAGACAGTAGAAACCACAAAGTGCAACCTCAGAAGAACTTATTTAAAAAAGAAAATGCAATATTGTGACATTGCAAGAAATATGAACTGAGAATACGGAGGATGTAAAGTTTACTTAAATACATCCAAAACCTGGTGAATTCTGAATTCCAAAATCCATTCGAGTCTGAAAAAGACTGTATGTCTCTAAGATTGGCAACTTGAGTGTGTTTGTGCATGTATTTGCCATTGGGAAGGGTGAATTGTAAAGAAACACAATGCATGGTTGTGGTGCTACTCCAGCAGGTGGAAGTGATGTGAGGCCAGTAGCATCAGCACATTCTCCAATGGCACTTCAGTCTGTTTTTCTACAAAGACAACAAATAAATGGAATTTTGAGCAATCACTTTGTTGATAATTATATAATAAACCCCAAAAATGACTTTCTTGAACAGAAGAAAAATTGTTTGTACTTGTCCATACAATGACAGTGGATGTACTATCTTTCAAAGTTTCAAAAAGAGCACAGATGTAGTATACATATATTATATTACAACCTGTTGTCACGAATCCTGGCCATGCTCTTCCGTTAACTCGCCACCAGATGTCACTCACTCACCACATGGACTCGTACACCACACAGTACATTGGACTCCATTTCCCACAATCAATTGCACAGATCACAGCTGTCACCATTCACTCATCACACTGAGCACACACACCTGATTATCAATTCACTGATCACCCCATTACACACACTATTTAAGCCTGGGACTTGCTCTTGCTCTTGCCTTGCCGTTTGGACTCTGTTCGCCCCCGTTTGGATTATTGCTTTCGTCTCTGGATTATCTCTCTGCCTTGCCCCTTTGGATACTGTTCGCCGATCGTCGACCCACGCTTGCTCCACGGATTGCTCTGTCTTGCCTCTGCCATACCTGTTTGCTGTCTCCTGACCCTGCCTGTATGACCCTGTTTTACAATAAAGCTTTGCATTTGGATCCGCACGTCTCACATCTCGTCAGCCCCGTTACAGCTGTATTGTATTTTTGGAAGACAATTTAATTTCTTTTCCCACTTGCATGGAATAATTTGTCCTATTTGAACCTTATAAGATACTTACAATCCACTGCCATTGAATGAGAAGAACTCTATTTCTGTTTTACAGAAAAAAGAAAGCAAATGTTTAGAACAACTTGAGTGAATAAACTGCATTTTTGTGTGAACTATTGCTTTAAAGATGTCTGAACTTCACCTAAAACAACACGTGTTTGTTTAACTCCAATTAACAAACCTTCACAGTCGAGCAGATAGTCTGACCAAAAGGAAAGCGGCCTGGATTCCTTTTGCCTCTGGTTACTACCAACTGGGCTGAGTTCTGCTTTGAAGAGGTTTTCCAAATCAGTCGCTGTCAGCTTCTTCTCAGTGTGGCAAAGGAAAGGAGACAAAACACTGGGATGCTGCTCAAGTGCTGTCAGAAACTGCAGAGTGGCAAGTCCATCCTTAAATCTATTACAACAGTCAGTTTAAGTAACATTGTAAAAGACTAAAGCAATGTTAGATGTATCTTATACACATTTCTTCATAATGCAAATGTTTATTATGTGATTAAAAAATAATAATAATTACCTTTTAATAACACTGTGGTTTCTGAAAATAAAATAAAAAATTAACAACAGTAAGTTCATGTCCAAGCTACAGTAGTGGTTAAAAGTGATGTCCGGCTAATGAATATATTAAAAAATCAAATACTTTCCTCATATTTTGATGGTTTAATCAAACGTTTCATACAGTCACTAAAAACAAAGCCCCTTAACCAGTCCCCTCCAGGCATCACTTTGGGCCACGACTGTGTACATTTTTTCTTATCAAAATGTAAAGATTTCAACACTCAATAAATGTAAAAGCAAATGTTTTACACTTGCTACTGACAATTGTATTATTGCTAGGGGCATACATAAGTAAACTTCTTACTAACAGAGGTGTAAAAAGTACTCAAGAGAAAGTACAGAAACATACTTGAGTACAATTTAAAGTTGTACTCTTACTCTTACTCAAGTATTAAAAGAGTAGAAGTATTTGTTCTAACAGATATACAGAAGTTTTGGTAAAGGGAGAAAACAAAACAAAATGCACAAGTCAAGCATATACATCTAATGTACTTTTTAAGATTAAATAAGATTGTATGTAAGGAGTAAAAAGTAGTTTTTTCTCCAGAAATGTAATCAAGTAAAAGTACAAGTAGTCAGTTTAAATTGTACTTGAATAAAATACAAATCCCCCAAAATAATACTTAAGTACAGTAATCAAGTAATTTTACACCTCTGCTTACTAACCACATAAAATATATCTATTACCATAGATTGGGTGTTGCACTACACCCTCATCCGTGACATCTTTTAAAGTGGCGCTGAAAGAGGGCTGGCCTACAATGTGGTTTATCACATCTTTTGAAAGAAAGTGGGGCCCTGGTCCTCCATGCACTATTGATACCGCAATCATTTCCCCTGCCAAGAAATACTCATCCTCCCTAACAGCTGTCACAGAAAGTAAATTGCAAACACACGACAGTTGCAGTGACTGTGTTTGTTACGGATTAAACTTTACATTATTACACGGCTCTGTGGAATACTTGATTCTTATTGGTTAATCACAACATCTAGAGGTTTATTATTTCCCGATAACAACTGGTAGAAACTGTGAACAAAGGCTCATCCGGGTAACGGCACTATACACTGTATATCTAGCTTAGATTTGGATTTGGTGAGCTAATAAAATATTACAATATCTAGTTTCCTTGTTATAGTTACTGATTAAATGAAATCAGACTTCAGTATTAACTGTAATGTAATTTTGTTGCTGTGTTCATCTCCTTGCAAAAACTTTGCGTTCAGTAGCTAAGAAAATAACCAAGATAGTTGCTAAGATAATTTGATTAATATTTTGCATCCAGTTATTTAATTATTGTATGTATAACTCTATCTACAGTGTAACATTATACAAGGCATCACACAACTGTTAATACCGCTTCTACACTTCCTTCAGATGGGTCCACAATCAAATCACTAAACGGCACATAAACAACAAGTATTAAGATAGAAACAATAACCAGATGTAATCAATTGTTATACTGCCCTTTAGGTATTAGATTTAAGTTAAAAACATAATCTCCCTTCACTTCTGCTTTTATAGTGAACATAAACAATGACTAAATTACAAACACCTTTTTGTTGTTCATGCTTTCTTTTGGTGTTGAGGTGTTATTGGCTGAAAGAATTATAATAAACAATTACACACATATACATGTATACACACACATTTATTTTCAACAACTGAATATCAATTGATCTTACCAGTGTCTCGGCCAGGCAAAACTCATCCGTACTCTGTGTTTTTATGACAACTTCTTCAAAGAACAAACCATGGAAAGGACTATGTTTTAACAAATAAACAATACATGAATTATAGCTAACGGACCTCCAAAGTCGTTGTTTCTGCAAAGGAACAAATTTATCCTAGCATATGCTTTTCCAATTTCGGATTTGTAATCTTTTAGTGTAAAGGGCCTCTGTGTCCCTGGAACATTAATGACTTCAGAGCCAAGTAGGGATGTAACGATTACCGGTTTGACGATAAATCATGATAAAATTCCCCACGGTTAGTATTACCGTTTCATATTTTAATTATCATTAAAACCGTATTCGATTACCGTGATTTGAACAACTCGCGATACATAAATACTGTCCATCATAAAGCAGAGTTTTCAGTAACAGTGTCACGAGCGCACGGCAGCAGAGTAGTTTCGTTCTGAATGAAAATAGGGCGGAAAAGCTGGGAGGTTTTAAAAGAGTGCTGAGGGAATTATACAAATGAATATATCAGTGAATTAATTATATAAATGTGCCTCTGAAGGATCTGACTGTCTTCAGAAACGATTCGATGGCTTTTTGTTTTCATCTCAGCTCCATGTAATACCTAAAGGAAGTGTTCTTAAACACAATACTGCTTTGTTCGCGGAGTTCACGGGAGTCAGCTGTAATTCAGCTTTTCCATATAAAGCGCCACCTGCTGTCAGAGAGTGGATTTACAGACACTTATTTACATTCAGTCTGTGTGCAGTTTCTGTCTGGCCAAAAAACGGACCATATTTGCATGACCTGTTGTAAATTTTAACCGGTTGATGAAAAACAAACTTATGTGGATTCTACACATTTAAACAATTCAGATAAGCTATATAGAATTATTTATGGAGCAAATAAAATACATATAATCATTTATTAATCAATTATCATTTTGACTTAACTATTTTCTTTAAAGGCTGAAATGTGAGGTTTACCTTTTATATGAAACTTTCAAAGCTTTATTTGAACATTTACATTGTTTATTTGAACATGCTATTAAACTGGTGTCAGTCAAGTTGTCATTAAAAATCAACAAACAGCAAATAAAATGACTTTTTGTTTGCATAATCACTAAAACAATAACATTACCAATGAGGTCTGGATTTTAAAGTATAAAACTTGGTGAAGTGATTTATGTGTCGGTACTTTTTGAACATCTCCAGCACATTGTAACAATACCGTGATAATACTGATAACCGTGATAATTTTGGTCACTATAATCGTAATGAGAAATTTTCATACCGTTACATCCCTAGAGCCAAGTATGTAGGGTCCTTCCTCCTGAAGATCTTTTGCCTTTATTTGTGGGTCAGTGAATAAAGGGAGTGTTTTCTCTCGCTGTGGTTTTAAGTAACCACTCTGCAGAGACATTACACCGACATTAATCTGAAGGGAAAAAAGTAAAAACTTTAGAGAAAGCACAATTCACAAAGCATCGCGGAATCCATTGGGATATTACAATATACCTGTACTTTCTTCTGCTCATGTTTGCTTCCTCCTTTCTTGCCCAAGGAAAAGTTTGTTCTTTCCTTACATTTCTGTTTTCGCTATTCCAAAAACTGGTTTAAAGTGGGCGCAGGTGTTAACTGTCAACGTTGTTTAGCAAAAGAAAAACGCCACACTAGTGTTTCCACGTCTTAAAACAGAGAGAACCTGAACCTGTTAACAGCAGACAGATGACAGAACTAACATTACGTCAAATGTACAGTCACTCCTATAAGTTAGATGCTTTATTAGAAACACTCTAGCATTCGCGTTAACTATTATTATAAGATACAATAATACTAAGTATAGTGTTATAAACGTACAGACATTAAACAAACAGAAATTATGGAGGATTTACGATGCTGATGACTGTTGAAACGGTAACAGCGTTAACCTTTAAGTTACCTGTAAATTAATGTTTGTTGACACGGGCGTTTTCTGTCGTGTATCTTTTAATACCTCGAGATCTTTTCCGCATGAACTGCAAATCTTTGAATCAGAATCAGAAAGAGCTTTATTGCCAAGTGTGTTTGCACACACAAGGAATTTGTCTTGGTGTTATGAGCTTCCAGTACAGAAAGTACAAACATAGTGCAGACAACATATAATTAAGGTGATAAAGAACACTAATGAAGAGAATATACAATAATTAAGAATAACAATAGTAATAAAAATAAAAATATACAGAAAAGAGACATGACCATAGGCAGAACTGTGAATGTGCATGTGTCCTTTGTACAGATGAGGGTTTGATGAGTTATTTACAGATGTACAGTACCGGGGTGTGTTATGTGTTGTTCAGGTGGGATACGGCCTGGGGGAAAAAACTGTTCTTGTGTCTGGCTGTTCTGGTGCTCAGTGATCTGTAGCGCCGGCCAGAGGGCAACAGTACAAAGAGAGAGTGAGCT
>NW_027636828.1:22499-39999 GCF_936440315.1 Barbus barbus
ACTGACATCCTGAAATAAACTTTGAATCTCTCGAGATAATCCTGCAGCTCTTTGATAAGGAGGTGGAACTCTCCTTCCTCTCTGCGCAATCTGAGGATTGGATGGACCCAATATTTCCTTTTTCTTTTTCTTTTTTTAAAAAGAGAGAGGACAACAAAATCATCCTCATTGCTTGAAGACATTTTGTATAGTTTTGCGAATTTTTTCGCAACGGATTATTTAAAACGCATCGGACTCAGTGTGCAAGGGCTCTGTGCGTGACAAATTTTTAAGATTGCGAATGCGAAAAAACGCATGCGAAAATTTCGGACTCAGTGTGCAGAGACCTTAACTACAAGATATAAGAAATGCCAAAAGAACAAATATGTAAAGAATCAGAAAGAGACACTCTGGAGAAAACATCCCCACAGAGTGCCCGCCTCAAATAACACACTTATATATGCTACTGATTAACAATTAACACTGGGAAGACCAATCAGAGCCTGCCACACTCTGCCCAATAGGATCCGGTCTCTGTGAGCTCGTCCATATCATTGGCAGCAGCTTCAAAAACACTCCAATCAGTAAGGTCGAGACAGGCTTGTAAAACCCGCTCTGTCTTGTTGGTCCATCTCTTTACAGTCTTTACCACAGGTTTAAAGATTTAAGTTTTTGCCTGTAGGTTGGTATAAGATGAACCAGGCAGTGATCAGAGAGCCCCAAAGCTGCCCGTGGAACAGAATGATACGCATCCTTTATTGTGGTGTAACAGTGATCCAATATATTTCTTTCTCTGGTGGGACATGTAACATGCTGTCTGTATTTTGGCAGTTCACATGAGAGATTTGCTTGGTTAAAGTCCCCAAGAATGATTAAAACATAGCCTGGGTGTTGTTGTTCTGTGTCTGTGATCAGATCAGTGAGTTTCTGTAAAGCTGTGCTCACGTGCGCTTGCGGTGGAATGTAGACACTCACGAGAATGAACAAGCAAATCTCCCACAGCAAATAGAAAGGCCTACAGTTGATGAAAAGCGTTTCTAGATCAGAACAGCACATCTTCTTTAACACTGTTACACCTGTACACCACCTTTCATTGATGTAAAAGCATGTCTCGTCGCCGCATGATTTCCCCGTTGATTCAGAATAAATTTTGGTAGCACTTTCTATGTAGCCCGTATTTATAATATATTATAAGGGTATTCTTAAGGCATCATAATGAATGCAAAAAGCATTATAAAAAAACTTATAACTCTTAATTACATCTCATACATTTGTCATATTACTTTCTAGTTTTGCAACTATATTTATGTTCTAGTAATTTGAAACTTCTCTACAACATTTATTACGCTTCAATAGAGCTGTACATAACTATTTAATTTTGATCATATCTTTAGCAACTCCTAGCTCTAATACTTTTCATTTAGTCTTATTTAATTAGTTTTTTCAGATGGATCATGTATCTCTGTCCATCTTCATAAACCTCTTTTTTACTTTAACTGTAAAGCTATCTATGCATCACTTCAATTAATTTACTTTTTGCCAATTTTGAACCTCTTTTCTTTTGTGTCTTAATACGCTTGCTGTTGAGTACATCTATAGTTGACAGACAATATCATTTTACAATGTCCTTCACTGTGAGTGTTACGGGGCTGACGAGACGTGAGACGTGCGGATCCATATGCAAAGCTTTATTATTAAACATGGTCAGAAACAGGCAGGGTCAGACAGTGGCAAACAGGTATGGCAAGGGCAAGACACAGCAATCCGTGGAACAAGCGTGGGTCAACGATCGGCGAACAGTATCCAAAGGGGCAAGGCAGAGAGATAATCCAGAGTCGAGAGCAATAAGTCCAAACGGGGAGCGAAAAGAGTCCAAACGGCAGAGGCTAAGGGTAAATCCAGTAAACACGGGCAGGGTCAGACACGGCAGGAAAACAAGGCAGGTATCAGAAACACAGGTAAACAGGCTAGGCAAGACTACGACTAGGGCTCCGTAGAGTAGCTATCGCTATGAGAGTGATACGTGCTAAACAATACTCGGCCCTGAGCAAGATCAAGTCCCAGGCTTATATGGTGTGTGGTGGTGATTGGAAAATGGTGATCAGGTGTGTGTGATGTGTGAATGGTGACAGCTGTGATCTGTGCAATGGATTGTGGGAAATGGAGTCCAATGTGCTGTGAGTGTAAAAGTCACTGTGGTGAACGGGTGACCTCTAGTGGTGGTTGACAGGGAGAGCATGGACCAGATTCATGACAGTGAGTCTCTTTTCCTTAAATCAGAATTTCTTTTCATTTGATTACATCTGCTTTCTTATTAAACTATCCTTGTTCTACAACATTTTCTATAGTTTAGGTACAACTTAACCAGCTTCATTGAACTTTTTTGCCATCCTAATTGTTTTTTATTTTCTCATTTTGAGTAAATATGAGATATTTTCCAGACATACTTTTTTTCTACAAGTTATTTTATATTTTATATTTGTTATTATTGAATCCATGCCTGTTTCATGATCACGTCTCTTAATAAAGCTTTGCACATGGATCCGTACGTCTCACGTCTCGTTGGCTCCGTAACATCTATATTCTTTGTTTAAATGCAGTATTTCTTGTCAATCCAAGTAATTTAAACGATCACATTGATTACTTACAGTATTTCTTTTCTTTACTGAATTTGCAAGAAACAGAGCATGGACTTTTTTTTAATCTTTTGCAAAGGTAATTAAAAAAATTTAATTTTGGTCCCACTTTATATTTGGTGGCCTTAACAACTATGTACTTACATGTCACATTAAGCATTTAATACAATGTACTTTCATGTTCATACATTGTACTTACATTTAAAGTACCCGCATGTTCAATCTGTACTTATAATAGTGTACTTAAACATGTAAGTTGTAAGTACACACCATAATTAAATTATTGTAACTTCAATTGTAACTACTCTGTAGTTTCTGTCAAACTTTCTTTTTTTTTTTATTTCTTTTTTTATGGAGGCAAATGAATGTTTTTACAGATCTAAAGCATTATTAGTCATGCCTACCGCAATGTGCTTAATATACTTATTATTCAAACCATTTAGGATGGATGCAACAAATGTTTGCAGAATGCACCAATGTAGATTCAGCCATTTCATTTAACACGTTACGGCTACTAAAGAAGTTTGATTTTATTTTGTTGTGCACCTCACATGCTGTAAACGACAATGTGCAAAAATTGTACCATCTACTCAGCAAGAGGGCAATAAGGTTTCACGTTTTAACATTAGTTAATGCATTAAGTAACAGGAACTAGCAATGAATAATATATTTATATTAGCATGTAATAATCTTTGCTGATGTTAGTTAAAAAATGTTCTTGTTCATGTTAGTTTACACTGCATGTTAACTAATGTTAACCGATACATCTTTTGATCTTAAAAATGTATTAGTAAATGCTGAGGTCAACATTAACTAAGCTTAATAAGTGATGTATAAGTATTGTTCATGTTAACTAATTACATTTTTTTTTTTGTAAAGTGTGGAACCATTGTAAATACTCAGGAAGTAATGTGTACTTACATTGAAAATACACAAAAACTGCCCACTTAAAATAAAGTGTGGAACCATTGTAAATACTGAGGAAGTAATGTGTACTTACATTGAAAATACACAAAAACTGCCTACTTAAAATAAAGTGTGGAACCATTGTAAATACTCAGGAACTAATGTGTACTTACATTGACAATACACAAAAACTGCCCACTTAAAATAAAGTGTGGAACCATTGTAAATACTCAGGAACTAATGTGTACTTACATTGACAATACACAAAAACTGCCCACTTAAAATAAAGTGTGGAACCATTGTAAATACTCAGGAACTAATGTGTACTTACATTGAAAATACACAAAAACTGCCCACTTAAAATAAAGTGTGGAACCATTGTAAATACTCAGGAAGTAATGTGTACTTACATTGACAATACACAAAAACTGCCCACCTAAAATAAAGTGTGGAACCATTGTAAATACTCAGGAAGTAATGTGTACTTACATTGAAAATACACAAAAACTGCCCACTTAAAATAAAGTGTGGAACCATTGTAAATACTCAGGAACTAATGTGTACTTACATTGAAAATACACAAAAACTGCCCACTTAAAATAAAGTGTGGAACCATTGTAAATACTGAGGAAGTAATGTGTACTTACATTGAAAATACACAAAAACTGCCCACTTAAAATAAAGTGTGGAACCATTGTAAATACTCAGGAACTAATGTGTACTTACATTGAAAATACACAAAAACTGCCCACTTAAAATAAAGTGTGGAACCATTGTAAATACTCAGGAAGTAATGTGTACTTACATTGAAAATACCTAAAAACTGCCCACTTAAAATAAAGTGTGGAACCATTGTAAATACTCAGGAACTAATGTGTACTTACATTGACAATACACAAAAACTGCCCACTTAAAATAAAGTGTGGAACCATTGTAAATACTCAGGAAGTAATGTGTACTTACATTGAAAATACACAAAAACTGCCCACTTAAAATAAAGTGTGGAACCATTGTAAATACTCAGGAAGTAATGTGTACTTACATTGAAAATACCTAAAAACTGCCCACTTAAAATAAAGTGTGGAACCATTGTAAATACTCAGGAACTAATGTGTACTTACATTGAAAATACACAAAAACTGCCCACTTAAAATAAAGTGTGGAACCATTGTAAATACTCAGGAAGTAATGTGTACTTACATTGACAATACACAAAAACTGCCCACTTAAAATAAAGTGTGGAACCATTGTAAATACTCAGGAACTAATGTGTACTTACATTGAAAATACACAAAAACTGCCCACTTAAAATAAAGTGTGGAACCATTGTAAATACTCAGGAAGTAATGTGTACTTACATTGAAAATACACAAAAACTGCCCACTTAAAATAAAGTGTGGAACCATTGTAAATACTCAGGAACTAATGTGTACTTACATTGACAATACACAAAAACTGCCCACTTAAAATAAAGTGTGGAACCATTGTAAATACTCAGGAAGTAATGTGTACTTACATTGAAAATACACAAAAACTGCCCACTTAAAATAAAGTGTGGAACCATTGTAAATACTCAGGAACTAATGTGTACTTACATTGAAAATACACAAAAACTGCCCACTTAAAATAAAGTGTGGAACCATTGTAAATACTCAGGAAGTAATGTGTACTTACATTGACAATACACAAAAACTGCCCACCTAAAATAAAGTGTGGAACCATTGTAAATACTCAGGAAGTAATGTGTACTTACATTGAAAATACACAAAAACTGCCCACTTAAAATAAAGTGTGGAACCATTGTAAATACTCAGGAACTAATGTGTACTTACATTGAAAATACACAAAAACTGCCCACTTAAAATAAAGTGTGGAACCATTGTAAATACTCAGGAAGTAATGTGTACTTACATTGAAAATACACAAAAACTGCCCACTTAAAATAAAGTGTGGAACCATTGTAAATACTCAGGAACTAATGTGTACTTACATTGACAATACACAAAAACTGCCCACTTAAAATAAAGTGTGGAACCATTGTAAATACTCAGGAAGTAATGTGTACTTACACTGAAAATACACAAAAACTGCCCACTTAAAATAAAGTGTGGAACCATTGTAAATACTCAGGAAGTAATGTGTACTTACATTGAAAATACACAAAAACTGCCCACTTAAAATAAAGTGTGGAAGCATTGTAAATACTCAGGAACTAATGTGTACTTACATTGACAATACACAAAAACTGCCCACTTAAAATAAAGTGTGGAACCATTGTAAATACTCAGGAAGTAATGTGTACTTACATTGAAAATACCTAAAAACTGCCCACTTAAAATAAAGTGTGGAACCATTGTAAATACTCAGGAACTAATGTGTACTTACATTGACAATACACAAAAACTGCCCACTTAAAATAAAGTGTGGAACCATTGTAAATACTCAGGAACTAATGTGTACTTACATTGAAAATACCTAAAAACTGCCCACTTAAAATAAAGTGTGGAACCATTGTAAATACTCAGGAACTAATGTGTACTTACATTGACAATACACAAAAACTGCCCACTTAAAATAAAGTGTGGAACCATTGTAAATACTCAGGAACTAATGTGTACTTACATTGACAATACACAAAAACTGCCCACTTAAAATAAAGTGTGGAACCATTGTAAATACTCAGGAACTAATGTGTACTTACATTGAAAATACACAAAAACTGCCCACTTAAAATAAAGTGTGGAACCATTGTAAATACTCAGGAAGTAATGTGTACTTACATTGAAAATACACAAAAACTGCCCACTTAAAATAAAGTGTGGAACCATTTTAAATACTCAGGAACTAATGTGTACTTACATTGAAAATACACAAAAACTGCCCACTTAAAATAAAGTGTGGAACCATTGTAAATACTCAGGAAGTAATGTGTACTTACATTGACAATACACAAAAACTGCCCACTTAAAATAAAGTGTGGAACCATTGTAAATACTCAGGAACTAATGTGTACTTACATTGACAATACACAAAAACTGCCCACTTAAAATAAAGTGTGGAACCATTGTAAATACTCAGGAACTAATGTGTACTTACATTGACAATACACAAAAACTGCCCACTTAAAATAAAGTGTGGAACATTGTAAATACTCAGGAAGTAATGTGTACTTACATTGAAAATACACAAAAACTGCCCACTTAAAATAAAGTGTGGAACCATTGTAAATACTCAGGAACTAATGTGTACTTACATTGACAATACACAAAAACTGCCCACTTAAAATAAAGTGTGGAACCATTGTAAATACTCAGGAACTAATGTGTACTTACATTGACAATACACAAAAACTGCCCACTTAAAATAAAGTGTGGAACCATTGTAAATACTCAGGAAGTAATGTGTACTTACATTGAAAATACACAAAAACTGCCCACTTAAAATAAAGTGTGGAACCATTGTAAATACTCAGGAACTAATGTGTACTTACATTGACAATACACAAAAACTGCCCACTTAAAATAAAGTGTGGAACCATTGTAAATACTCAGGAACTAATGTGTACTTACATTGACAATACACAAAAACTGCCCACTTAAAATAAAGTGTGGAACCATTGTAAATACTCAGGAAGTAATGTGTACTTACATTGAAAATACACAAAAACTGCCCACTTAAAATAAAGTGTGGAACCATTGTAAATACTCAGGAAGTAATGTGTACTTACATTGACAATACACAAAAACTGCCCACTTAAAATAAAGTGTGGAACCATTGTAAATACTCAGGAAGTAATGTGTACTTACATTGAAAATACACAAAAACTGCCCACTTAAAATAAAGTGTGGAACCATTGTAAATACTCAGGAAGTAATGTGTACTTACATTGAAAATACACAAAAACTGCCCACTTAAAATAAAGTGTGGAACCATTGTAAATACTCAGGAAGTAATGTGTACTTACATTGAAAATACACAAAAACTATCCATCTGTTGTAAAAGGAAGTCTATCAGGTCATTATTTACATGCAGAATAAAATTACGGTATTCTTATTTAAACTTGCTAATAATGCTGGGACATGCAAAGAAAAACAACACATGCAGTTTTTTTGTAATGAAATCTTTCAGATAAACAGGAACAGTCTATTTCTGAAACTTTTACAACATAATTAGACTACTTTAACTTTGAGAAAATGTAACTAAAACAAAAAGCTGTACTCAGGTCACACAAGATTGCTCCTTATGTGTAAACACTTTTCTTTCTATATACTTTAATACAGGAAAACATAAATTGAATGCATAAAATACCCCAAATAATCAAATTAAAACAGAAATAAACAGCCTTTAGCGAAATTTGTATTTAATTGGCAGGAGTTGCCCACTCTTTTTTGCTGAGATAATTGAGGCTTTCACCTCATTTGTCAAGGCCTCTGAGCAAAATCAAAAAGCTTCTCTTGCTGAGGCTGGAACTGGGGGATGGAACGATAAAATTCTGGGTCAATCATTTGAATCTCAGCCACAACTGCAGAGAGAGCAAGGGTGTTTATGTCCACTCCAACTTTCGTGAAAGCTCTTGTCATGCTTCCTTCCTTTTTGTATGCTCGAAGAACTTTTTTGTATCTCTTCAGAACGTCATCTGGACACTTGGCTGTTGAACATAAAATAAACAGTTTGTTCATTTATTACAAATTATACAAAACATATGGTATCTTCATCAAAAATCAATTCACAAAATGGATTTACCTCTTACTGTAGCACTGGAGAATGCAGATCTTGACCTGTTTTTTTGTGTTTTCTTTTTAGATTTTTTTTTGCGGCATCTTTCATCCTCCGATGAAGATGATGGGAGGGAGGAGGAGGAGGACGAAGATGAAGAGTTTAACTCATCACTCTCACTACTGTCTTTCTTCTTCTTCTTTTTCTTTTCCTTGCCTAAAAGAAAGATTTTCTATTAAATTATGTTTTTCTGAGAAATGGCTGTCACCTTTAATGTTGGCTTGAAATTAAAGTTGCAAATGAAGATCTATTGCATTGTGACATTCTGAGTGAAACGGCTTATCGAACAAGAAAAACATACGTAGTGTAAGTCTAATTTTACCCAGTGGTTGCTATTTTTATTGTGAAAAGCGAGCGTTGCATACAAAAATGGAGGCTGATCTGAATGGAACTGTGTTAACAGCAGCACTGCCTCACAGATAGAGAGGATCAAGTCATATCACAGGAATGTGATTTTAATGTCAACATTTTATTATTATTATTATTTTAATAAAAAGGAAGTTAAATCATTCATAAAAAGACCAGTTACAAGCAGTAAGAGAATACATAGGGACAATGGTCAATTGTAATGGTCAATTATAACATTATTAAATGCAGTTGTAAATTGTAATTTCTTTTTAGTGTAAATTATTTAATTTAATTGGAAACAGCCCTATTACAACTGCTCTTTTACAACTGAATTTATTAATCAAATGTAAAAATGAAAGATGAAGCATACATACGATTAGGTGAAAAAAATGCCATTTCTAAAGTGGGGGAAAAAATGCCCTCAGGGTAAATATCACAAATATGGTAGAGATTCACCGATTGACCGGCCAGTGATCGGAATCGGACGATTTTTAGCATGACAGGCCCGTATCGGTGACTGCTCGGTGTCGGATCGGTGTCGCATGTCTAGCCGATACCGAGCGGATCCTTTTATTGGCAGGCATTCAGTGTAAACGGCGACTGATAATGTATTTATGTCGTGCTAGATGAGGCTTGCACAGCCTGAGTGAGTGTGTGAGAGAGACAGCACACACATAGTAACTCACAGACATTTATAGATGCATACTGCGGTAGAAAAGAAAAAAAAGATATTTACAAAATATGATTTAGATAAGCAACATTATACGGCCATGATGTTTCCCCAAATATCAACATGATTGCAATGTGACACTGATTTTATACAATAGTATTTCAATAAACATGAAGTTAAAATTAAGTGACTTAGAATTTAGGCAAAATATTGACTGTTTTTGCTCAATTTCGCTGACGAAAATATAGCTCAATCAAAGCCACAGCAGAACTGTTTTGTGTCTCCAAGTAACACACAGCGGTGTTTCGTTACTGAATAAATCCACGTTTTTGAACGAATCGAGTGAGTCAATGATTCAGTGGCCCATTCTTGCCTCGTTTCTGAATGAATCAGCCGTTTGAATGAATCGGTTGAATGAATGAATAAATGACTCACTCATTAAAACAGACATTTGCCGCCACCTACTAGTGGTTTAGTCATATTTAAAAGTGTCATTGCATTTTTTCAACATTTATGTTTAAAAAAATGTCAAATATTAATCTTTTAAAATGAGTTATGCATTTGAGATTTTGCAGTGTAAATGCATTTATGACACCTCACCTTCATCAAACTGTGTAAATGCATCTAATACCACTTCAGATGCAGCTTCTGTTTCCTCAGCAGTGGAAAGCTAGAGTTAGTTAATACTAATTTCATTTGAATAGTAACAACTCTACAGTTTCTTATTATGCTAACTGAATTAATTGAAACAAAGTAAGAATTTGATGTGAAAGATGACACTATTTATAAGGTTAGGGGAAAAAATTACCATTTATAAACATAGTGGGAAAGGACATCTGTTTTGTTACATACAGCAACTCATTTTATGTTAACTATTTCTTCCTCTTTCCAGTCACAGTCAGAGCACTTTATTTTGAGAGCTGTTTAAGTGAAAGAAATGTAACTTAGTCCAGATTGGGGGAATTGTAATGTATAATCATTCTTTTATTATATAAATAGTTTTTGCATTAAAATTTGCATAGATTTTATTTGTATATGCTGTCAATTATAGTTCTTAGAAAGAAAATCGGAATCGGCAGGCCACACTTCCAAAAAATCGGAAATCGGCCAAGAAAATTGCAGTCAGTGCATATCTAAAATATGGTGAATTAAATATGTAAGCTGATAGAACACTGATGAGAATATTGCTTCAGAATAAATTTACAACACAAAAAATCAAATTTTTTTCCGGACAAGTAACTTTTTTACTCGGACAAGTGAATGACAAATTACATGACAAGGCTAAATGCTGAGCCCTGCGAAAAGTAATACTGAATGACTAAAAACTAATTAACAGGAATGTATACTAGCCACAATAACACATTTTTTATTTTTAAAGCATATTTAAGGTAACTTTAAAGTAATTGCAAGTTACCACTCAAAATAGTGTATTCATTGTTTATTCCTGTAGTCTTGTCAAATGTAACCATGTGTAAAAAGCAACATTACATATCAAGACTATGATTATATCTTACATGGCTTAGCATTACTCACCACAGACGGACGCAAGAGTGTGCCTAAGAAAGTCACGTTCCTCCTCTAATTCTTCTATCCGTTTCAAAAGATTGTCCACCGGTGATTCCTCAGCAGCAGCTGCCTGGAGTCCTTAACATAGATATGCAACTTTATGTTCAGTCACTTATAGTTTATGTTCCATCAAAGGTCAGGTTTGAAATAACAGTCTTATCCGGATTTTGTAGCCATACAGATTTAATCTCACCTTTCTCACTTTCACTTGGTCTGTCCAAAGAACAGCTAGCAACAGGTGCAGTGTCTGGGCATGAGTCCTCTGTAAAACAAAATTAACATAGTTCTGATAACGATATAAAAAAGCAAATATTATGATAATATTGTTAAAATATTTAACTAAATATTCCCACATGAAAAAACACTATAGTAATTTATAGTAAATAATATAGTGTTTTTGAACCATACTATAGTAAAGTAACGTTACTTTAATTAATTTGTTGTGGTAATTCTATAGTTGCTGTGGTAATATAACAACTAAGTTATAGCTATATAAACAAATTACTTTACCCAATACTGTAACATTACTAAGTTTTCTACAACTATACGGTATATTATAATATAATACACTACAGTTTACTGTAGTTAAAACTAAAGTATACTACAGTATTTATTAGTTTATCTGTTCACTATAGTTAATACTACAGTATTCTGTAGCATTCATTAACAAAGTGTTGTAAATACTATAAAATATACAGTATAATACACTTTACTATAGTATGGTTCAAAAACACTATAGTACTACTTACTATAAATTACTATAGTATTTTCTCATGTGGGTAATGAAAGTTCCGTAATTAATATGGGTTACATCAAGTTGAATTACATTAAAATAATGTGCATGTAACTGCATAATAGAATGTCCCAAAGAAATGTAATAAAATGAATCTACCTGGGTTATTTTCACGACTCACAGACTGCTTGGCTACCTCGCTGTTCTCTTCTGTGAAAATAGTAGTTACAGTGAAGCCAGTAAATTGATAACTGAGAGTGACTAAAATTATTCACGTGCTATAATCAAGTAAACACTACTGTAGGATAATAATTTCTTCTTTACCTAGAACAGGGAGGGTGCGGGGTCTTTTTGTCTTCCTCTTCCGCAACATAATTGGAGTGTTAAGAAACGAAATCCTGTCTCTGTTATCAATATAAGGTTAGCGGTTAAAGATATGCTTTCTAAAGTTCCTCTCTTGTCATGGTACGGTTGATACAACACAATATACTTTTTAAACAGACTCCGTTAATTCACGTCATATTACAGTCGATATTACATAATAATATTGTGTTTAACTGTAAACAGCCATACCTTCGTTCAGTCGTCAGCCGTTGAAATTCAAAAAAGACCGCCAGCTATCACAAGTAGCTCTGACTGCGCACGCGCGTGACGCATCTAAATGCAGACCTCTGATTGGGTGTTCCACTCCCGTATTTAAAATTAAGATATATACAGAAAACACTTAGGGTAGAGGTTGAGATCACGAAGGGTGTTATAGTGATGTGTTTAAAATGAATTTATCGGAGCAAATACATCACTTTCTACATCGCTGCAGAGGAGGATCTCATCAGAAAACTTTAATAAAATGGTTAATCAAGAAGAGACTGCTTCATGGTGCACCAACTTGTCGCGTTTGCGGAAAGGAAATGAAGCTGACCAATCACAAGAGCAAAGATGGCTATATATGGTAAGTACTGCAATAAAGATACTGTATTTGTGCACATCTACTGTACACTGTTACAGGTTACTAAATGTGTTTTCAATATTAATATTTTGGTTAAAATCCATATGAATGTAAATGAGAACGTTTATATTTTTGATTAAATATAAAGCATTGTGTATGTAAAATGCATTTCCATTATACTATTTATGACTTTAACATAATATTATCTTACAAATAAAAGAAATAATATAACAATAGATAAAAGAAAAAAAATCTGAATATGATGTATATGACGTAAACTTTTTGAGATATAAAACATTACAAATACAGTCTAGTATATGGTTGTTTGCTTTTTTAAGCATATTAAAATAAATATATTTTTTTGTTCAGCTTTTTGTACATTTAACTTAATTAGCATTTTTGAATCTCAATTAATAAGAAAGGAAGTATTATAAAATAGATTGTTACGGTCCTTGATTCTGATTGGTAAGTGATTTGTTGAACACCAAAGCCTTTGTAAATTACTCTGCATACACCTGTTATTTATTAAAATAATTATTTTTGTGGTCTAACTAACCATTCTATAAAAACAATAAGCTCTGTGAAGCCTTGGTTTACAGTGAATGTAGTGCAGCTAAGGTAGCTGTTTTAAATGCAGTGTAAACCAAGGCGTCTTGGGGCTTATTGCTTTATGAATGACATTGCATGTCAACTATCTATTTTCAACTAACATCTTTTTCTGGGTCACAGTTAAAACAAAATATTGTATTGGCAGTTACAATTTTTTATACTTCACTTTATTGCTTTTGATTTATTTTATTTCAGGTTGTGCAGAAGAAAGGGTCATCGCAAAGTTTCATCATCTGTAAGAAAAGGTTCACTTTTCAGCCAAAGTAGAGTACAACTTATTAAATGGTTGGAATTTATTTACCGGTGAGTGGTTATAAAAAGAGAAAGGCTTATTTATCTGTACAGTGCTGTACACATAATGATTTACAAAGTCAGTACTAGTGAAGTGCTCCTTGTTCTCAGATTTGCACAAGGTCTCCAACTCAGGCAAATTGACCTGATAGAGGATCAGATAGCTAGAAGTTCAAGAACACTGTCCCGTATGACAAATGCCATCAGGAAGGTTTGGTACTTCTTTATAATGAATACAGAAACACAGCAATTAAACATTGCATGCTATTCATTAATATCTTATGTTATTCAGATATGCATAGCTGCACTACAGAGACTGAGAAGAAGAACTGGTCTTACAGTGGGTGGAAAATCAAGACGCAAGTTCATTTCCATTGATGAGTCGAAGTTTGC
Organism: Barbus barbus; assembly: GCF_936440315.1. Lineage (NCBI taxonomy): Eukaryota > Metazoa > Chordata > Actinopteri > Cypriniformes > Cyprinidae > Barbus > Barbus barbus. The sequence continues at coordinate 36,353 of NW_027636828.1, forward strand.
GCATAAAAGAAAGGTAAATGGAGCATGGACAACTGAGGTTAATTTGAAAAAAAAAAGAGAGATACATTTTTTTAAATCTAGATTTTAAAAGTCAAGATGGAGTGGGATGGTGTTCTTCTGCTGATTAGCCTTGCTTTTTTTGTGTGTTAGACATACAGCTCTGCTGATCCGTCATCCATGGGTCCAGAAAGTTCCAATTTGGTCTCATCACTCCATAAAACATTCTTATAGAATACTACAGGCCTATCTAAATTCCTTTTAGCATATTCAAGTCAACCTTTATTTGCTGTTGTACAAGAGTGGTATTCGCTGAGGCGTCTAGGCATGAAGTCAATGCTTGAGGTGTTTTCCCTCCTTCATCAGGTCACCTAGAAAGTCTTTGTTAGTAAATTTAGGGTTTTTCTCAGCTTCTCTGCTCAAACATCTTATTCCCCTTGATGAAATTGTGCTTTTTCTTCCATGCCCTGGAAGGTTTGGTATGGCTGCAAACTGTTTCTCCATGAACTTTTAAAAATGTCATGGAAATTGAATTGGAAGTTGAATAAGGGATGAAAACTTACTTACTATACATAGTTGTATTATGACAAAATCTTATAACTAAAAAATTGTATATTGACATTATCATTTTTAATATGCCAACAAAGAGTTATGTATTATTTTTAAACTCTGGATCTGAAAAAACAAAACAACAAACAAACAAAACAAAAACGTACACTTGGAAATTGTTACAGACTCTGCAGGGTTGAATAATTTTGATTGTGTCTGTAAACAAGCGATATCAATTTTCTAACTGTTTTCCTATTTCACTTTATTTATTTATTTATTTTATTTATGTCATTTTAAAATAACACATTGTTTTGCAGGGGTCTCTATTTTGTTGTTTTTGTAACATGACAGCAAACTGGGTTATTATTTTTTTATTTGCTGGACAAAAGTTTTTTTTAATATCATTATTTAAAAACAAAATTATTTGACTGTTTTACTGTAGAAATTAATGAAATATTTGGTGACATTTTTGGCTTAATTCCAGCACCTAAATTTGCCTCTTTTTTTTTCTTCTAGTATAACCGTGGTCGTTTTCGAACTACATGGAGAAGAAACAACTGGGTGTTTGGAATGCTAGAAATCAAGGGCCACAGACGTTTGCCAATTTTAAAGATTGTCAAAAACCGCTCAAAACAGACTCTCGTACCCATTATCAGAAGGCACGTGAGAAAAGGATCCACCATTTTCAGTGACTGTTGGAGAGCATATGTTCAGGCTCTTCCTAGACATGGCTACAGACATTTCACTGTCAACCATTCAGAAAACTTTGTTGATCCAAACACTGGTTGCCATACACAGCACATAGAACGTGCATGGCAAAGCATCAAGTCACAGGTTTACAAGCACAGAGGCAACAAAAGCAGTCAGCTCTTGAAAGAGCATTTGAAATGTATTCAGTGGTATCATTGGTTAGGCAAACGAAACAAAGAAGGAGTAATTGCTCAGCTGTTTCATGACATAAGAAAGGATTTCAAAATCCATTAATTTGCAGTCATGAAGAACAGCGTTAAAAAAGTAGTTGTTCTAATATGAAATAGGGTAAATATATGTAGATCCAGAGTGCTTGTAAATTTCATATCTATAACAAATTAATGTGGTTACATAGTTTTTTTTAATCATCAACTTTCTAAATTTTGCATGTAACTTCTATGTATTAAAATGTATTTTTCCTGTATTCTCAGTGTTAGTACACATTATTTCCTCCTGAGTATCAACAATGTTCCGCATTTTATTTTAAGTGGGCAGTTTTTGTGTATTTTCAATGTAAGTACACATTACTTCCTGAGTATTTACAATGGTTCCACACTTTATTTTAAGTGGGCAGTTTTTGTGTATTGTCAATGTAAGTACACATTACTTCCTCAGTATTTACAATGGTTCCACACTTTATTTTAAGTGGGCAGTTTTTGTGTATTGTCAATGTAAGTACACATTAGTTCCTGAGTATTTACAATGTTCCACACTTTATTTCAGGTGGGCAGTTTTTGTGTATTGTCAATGTAAGTACACATTAGTTCCTGAGTATTTACAATGTTCCACACTTTATTTTAAGTGGGCAGTTTTTGTGTATTTTCAATGTAAGTACACATTACTTCCTGAGTATTTACAATGGTTCCACACTTTATTTTAAGTGGGCAGTTTTTGTGTATTTTCAATGTAAGTACACATTACTTCCTGAGTATTTACAATGGTTCCACACTTTATTTTAAGTGGGCAGTTTTTGTGTATTGTCAATGTAAGTACACATTAGTTCCTGAGTATTTACAATGTTCCACACTTTATTTTAAGTGGGCAGTTTTTGTGTATTTTCAATGTAAGTACACATTACTTCCTGAGTATTTACAATGGTTCCACACTTTATTTTAAGTGGGCAGTTTTTGTGTATTTTCAATGTAAGTACACATTACTTCCTGAGTATTTACAATGGTTCCACACTTTATTTTAAGTGGGCAGTTTTTGTGTATTTTCAATGTAAGTACACATTAGTTCCTGAGTATTTACAATGGTTCCACACTTTATTTTAAGTGGGCAGTTTTTGTGTATTTTCAATGTAAGTACACATTACTTCCTGAGTATTTACAATGGTTCCACACTTTATTTTAAGTGGGCAGTTTTTGTGTATTGTCAATGTAAGTACACATTAGTTCCTGAGTATTTACAATGGTTCCACACTTTATTTTAAGTGGGCAGTTTTTAGGTATTTTCAATGTAAGTACACATTACTTCCTGAGTATTTACAATGGTTCCACACTTTATTTTAAGTGGGCAGTTTTTGTGTATTTTCAATGTAAGTACACATTAGTTCCTGAGTATTTACAATGGTTCCACACTTTATTTTAAGTGGGCAGTTTTTGTGTATTTTCAATGTAAGTACACATTAGTTCCTGAGTATTTACAATGGTTCCACACTTTATTTTAAGTGGGCAGTTTTTGTGTATTTTCAATGTAAGTACACATTACGTCCTGAGTATTTACAATGGTTCCACACTTTATTTTAAGTGGGCAGTTTTTGTGTATTGTCAATGTAAGTACACATTACTTCCTGAGTATTTACAATGGTTCCACACTTTATTTTAAGTGGGCAGTTTTTGTGTATTGTCAATGTAAGTACACATTAGTTCCTGAGTATTTACAATGTTCCACACTTTATTTTAAGTGGGCAGTTTTTGTGTATTGTCAATGTAAGTACACATTACTTCCTGAGTATTTACAATGGTTCCACACTTTATTTTAAGTGGGCAGTTTTTGTGTATTGTCAATGTAAGTACACATTACTTCCTCAGTATTTACAATGGTTCCACACTTTATTTTAAGTGGGCAGTTTTTGTGTATTGTCAATGTAAGTACACATTAGTTCCTGAGTATTTACAATGTTCCACACTTTATTTTAGGTGGGCAGTTTTTGTGTATTGTCAATGTAAGTACACATTAGTTCCTGAGTATTTACAATGTTCCACACTTTATTTCAGGTGGGCAGTTTTTGTGTATTGTCAATGTAAGTACACATTAGTTCCTGAGTATTTACAATGTTCCACACTTTATTTTAAGTGGGCAGTTTTTGTGTATTTTCAATGTAAGTACACATTACTTCCTGAGTATTT
>NW_027636828.1:42499-88718 GCF_936440315.1 Barbus barbus
AGAAGAGATCAGATGTGCTATAACATTAGCCACATTTAAATCAAGACTCAAAACTCATCTGTTTAGCTTTGCATTTGTTGAATGAACACATTTAAATAAAATAGCTTTAAAAAAAATTATACTGTATGGTGTTTATGAAAATATTAAAAAATGAAGAAAGTTTACTGTGCTGGGGTAGGTTTAGGGGATGATAAATATAAAATTCAGTAATATAATATAAATATTAAAGGTTCTAAATATAATGTAGAAACTTTAATTTTCAAGATACAAATACAAATAAATTAATGAACAATAAACACCATTTTGTAGCTCTTTAATGTTGCTGTAGAGCCTCAGTTCAAGTGGCACTTGAACTGGACGTCTTTTCATATTTACTTAAAGCACAAAATAAACATGAATCAACATCAGAATGTATTTTATTTCAACAGCGGAAAGACATCAATACACACAATTTTTCAAGCTGAAGTCCACTGAAGTTGATCTATACTCCCGTCTGATTTGTTTGTTGGTGGAATGGCTGATTCAGTGTTATGATTGGTCAGATCGCCTGTCAATCAAGCTCTTTGCGAAGGGTCAGTTCAGATAGGATAATGCAATGTTTATGGATTTCATGTACTGTCTATAGTTAATTTTTACCCCCACATCTTCAGAATTTTTTTGTCCTAATGATTATTCACATTTTGAATAATCAAACAGTGGCAGGTTCCTGGTATAATTATTAAACTTCTGGTGAACTGAACTTCCTGTACATAAGTATAAATACTTGAAATATTTCCACACATCAGGAAACACATCAGGAATATAACAAGGTCTGCCTCAGAAAAGCTTCTATATTTATTTACTTGTTATCTTTATTTGTTAGTTGGTGTATAAAAATAGTCTACATTTAGGTTATGTTTTAGAAATCTCACTTCTCTTCACTGGAACTATTTGAAAGTGAATAAAAGTATGGGTCAGAAAACAGACACAAGAGAGAGACAAAGGAGGACAGATGATATCTATGAAAATACTGATGCTATAAGAGGCGGAATCACAATGGAGATAGAAGAATTGAATACAACGAGAATACAGCCACCTGAACACACAGGTACAGAGTTTAATAATTAATACATTTTCTCATGAAAAAATATTTATTATGAAAAATAATAGCATATGCACAGACCTTCAAAGAGAGAGATCAAGTATGTACTGGTGCTATATTTACTTCTAGTGAAGGGACTGACATCATGTCTGTGTTCTTCAGGAAGTGATTCAGTGAGGATCAGAAGATACAGAGCAGCTGTAGTGTGTTTGGTTCTGCTGTGTGTTCTTCTGCTGACTGCAGTCATAGTGCTGTGTGTCCAAGTCTTTACAAACATCGACCTGTTTCAAACCAAGGGCAAAAACATCATGGAAGAAAGAGACCAGCTACTAACCAGGAACAAAAACCTCTCGGAAGAAAGAGACCAGCTACTAACCAGGAACAAAAACCTCACAGGAGAGAGAGACCAGCTACTATCTAAGATTACTGGCCTTTCAGGAGACAGAGACTGGCTACTAAACAAGAACATTAATCTGACAAATGAAAGGGATGAATTAATATCCAACAATGACAACCTGATTAAACAAAGAGACCAGTTAAACCAGGAGATAAACAAAATGTTGAAAAGTCTCCATGAAATGGGTAATTATAAATTATTTTAAACAAGAACAAACATGTTTTAGAGGATCCATTATATAGCGGGAGGAAGTTGTGGCCTAATGGTTATAGAGTCGGACACACTCTCTAACCAGTGAATGTCCAGCACTCTCTCCACCCTCAATGCCATGACCTAGGTGCCCTTGAGCAAGGCACTGCATAAATGGTTGCCCACTGCTCCGGGTGTGTGTTCACGGTGTGTGTGTGCCCTTTGGATGGGTTAAATGCAAAGCACAAATTCAGAGTATGGGTCACCATACTTGGCCGTATGTCACGTCACTTTTAAATAGTTAAATTCGTTTTCACAGATGGATGGATTTACCATGAATTCAGTTATTACTACATGTCCTCTGGGCAGAAGAGCTGGACTGAGAGCAGAAGATATTGTACGGATAGAGGAGGAGAACTGATCATCATAGACAACAGAAAGGAACAAGTGAGTGAAAGATACTCTGTGTGTGTGTGTTGTTGTTTATCTGGATGAGTGATGAAATGCCTCTATCCTCAGTTTATTATAGAACTGTTATTGTTTAATCTTCTAAGGAGTTTGTTAATAACATTTCTGGTGGTGTTGATGTCTGGATTGGTCTGACTGACAGTGAAGAAGAGGGCACATGGAAATGGGTTGATGGCAGCACACTGACCTCTGGGTGAGAAATCACTGAACTGAGCTGATTATTATGTAATAAATTATTCTCACAGTCAGTATCATATCACACAGAAACATCTATTGCTGATCTGTTGATGCAGGTTCTGGGGGTCTGGAGAGCCAAATGGACACAGAGGAGAGAACTGTGCTCTAAATAATCCATCAAGATACGCTGATTATCCATGTAATGAGGCTTTTAAATGGATCTGTGAGAAGAGCATTTTACCCACCATACTGCCCTAGGAACATCATATACAATTTGTTTAAATAAATCAACATTAACTTCATAAATATCTGTATATCGTACTTTACAAACACACACCTGTTAAACATGAAATGGTTACACTTTATTTTGATAGTCCACTTTAGACATTCTACTAATTACAGGTAACTTTGTAACTACATGTCTACTAACTCTCAGTAGGGTAGGTTTATGGTTAGTAGAATAAGTTAACACTTGCAAACTTTTTTTGTTGTATGTCGTGGACCCATCAAAATAAAATATTAGAAGGTATTAAGCAGACAGTCTACTAATACTCTTATGACTGCTAGTTGACATGGAGTTACAAAGTTACTTACTGTTAGTAGAATATCTAAAGTGGACTATCAAAATAAAGTGTTACCCATTAAATATTTAGTAGAGAAAAAATGATTGCTAAGGTTTGGGTAAATCTTTGTTTTGTTGTGATTCCATAATAAATCAATTTGTAAATACAAATTAAATCTCGGTTTTGAATACTGTGAACCCTAACAGTGAACTTGAATTAAACAAATATGTCTAAACCAATTAATTTTTATGAGCATTTAGAACTTTCCTTTTCTTTAGAGCTCATTAAACTGACAGTTTTATGTAATCTGAATTATTATAGTTTTTGAGTTTAATAAAAGGAACTTCAATTTAACTGGGCCGGGATCTCTGTTTCCCAGGTTATGAATTGTTTAAGGTTTTCATCATGGTGACGAGTGGATCATGAGCTTAGTTCGAGAATAATGTTCTGTGTACTGCCTTACTCATTCAGCAGCTGCTAAGCTAATTATTGAGCTACCAATTAGCATGTTGGTATTTACTGCATTATAGTTATAGCTAGTTTCCACTACTATTAATATGTGAAATGAGATTAGATGAACATTTCAAGTTAATCAATTAATCTGTATTTTACTAAATAAAAGCCTAATGCAAAAAAGTAATGTATACTATACAGATAGACCTTAAAAGTTAAAGTAAATTAAATAATGTATTCTACAATTAATTTGTTTCCCCTCCTTTATCTTCCCAGGTTTCAAGAGGTGATATCAAAATCGGTGCCTTTGAAAAACTTAAAACCCCCAAACCCCTACATTATTTCTTCTGTTAAAACTTGTAACATGAGCTATAATGTTTAAATAATTTAACCCTTTTAGTGTCATGTTGTCAAGGCAGTGAAGCCGTAAATTTGCTATTTTCACGAACAAAAAGTTTTGTAAATGTAAAAAAAAAAAAATTAGCAAGCATTTTAGCATTTATGGATTAGCCCCACTCACTTTCACTGTAAGTGCCTCACTGTAACCCAGATTTTTACTTTTGTGATAATTAACCTTATGCCACTAGTGCTGCCAACTGAGTTTAACTTGTGTTGCTATTAACTTGTATGCGATGACCTGACAATTATCCATAGTAACAATAGTCTGCTCAAGCTCAAGCTATTTTTACTAATATATATTAAAACAGTTTGCATTTAAAAAAATTTAAGACAGTCTATGGTTAGGTAACTACACTATAGGGATGAATCTCAACAGATGTGGCCCAAATTTAAGGAGACCAGATCCTTTAAAAACTCGACCCTCGTGAAAATCACTAAATCATTTGCACATTGTTGGACGAGCATGCAAATGAAGCCACTGCTAAAACCATCAACCACAAAAAAGATCAGCTGCTTTAACTTTTGATGTACCAGCAACAACCTGAACATCTCAAAAGCTGCAAATGTTCCCAAACACCAACAAACTCAACAAACTTCTGAAGGTTTCATATAAATACTGAGCGATTCTGCAGTAACATATGCATTTGAATCTCATTTAAATTAAAACAATCAAAATTGTTGAAACAAATATTTAGGGTGAAAGAGAGGATATAGTTCACTTTGTGTCAGGATTATTGATTTATTACCCTCATAAAAATTTCACCCCCCTCCCATAACTGGACACCTGTTTGGACACCTGTTTTGTACACCCCTAGCCCCCACCGTCTAAGCGGGCCATCTTATTGACCTTATAGTGAACTTAAGAATTTATGACAATGTGTTTGTGTGTGTGTGTGTGTGTGTGGGGGCCGATGTTATGTGGTTTAAACTTTAAATGGTGAATTTGTGTTAAATGGGGTAAAGGGAAGTTTTTATTAAAGTGTTTTCACATACATATCAAGAAAAAACATCAAACATGTACGTAAAACGTACAAAGACTGTTTATTTCCCTACAAGTGGAGACTTAAAACAGGAAAAACGTAGAAAATAAAACAAAAAAAAAGCATTAGATACACTATCTTAAAACTAGTTGTTTGACAAAGTTAAATAGAAGAAGTGAGCGCGTTCGTTTAAACCTATTTTGCGGTTTTAAAAAGTTGTGACTTTATAACAGATACAAAGTTAAATAATATAGATTCGTTTTTATCTTACGATGGTACGTGTGTTTTTCCCTTACAAGTGGACAGTAGTCTTGTTAAAACAGTTTTAGGAAAAACTAAAACAAATAAAAAAGCATTAGATACGCTATTTCCTATCATTAGAATTTAAAACTAGGTCCTTTGACAAAGTTAAATAAATAGAAGAGTTGCGAGCGCGTTCGTTTATCTATAACAAAAAAGAATCGGATGCGTTAGTTAAAACAATAAGATATTTATCAAAAAACTATGTCTTGATTTTTTTTTTTTAAAGTTTGACTTTATAACAGACATAAAGTTAAATAATATAGAGACGAGTTCTCTTACCGTGAAGTGAAATAAAAAATATCAGACCGTTAAACAACAGTATAAGATAGCTGTAAAATCTTCTGACATTACAATTGAAAACCTAGCCTTTGTCCCAACTTAGAAAAGTTAAACAAATGTCTATCTTACGCAGCGTCCGTTTACACAACCTCATGCTTCTGTGTCAAACTCAGAATGAGCTCGCGGCCGCTGTCAGGCCACACCCACATCACCGTCCTAATGTGGGTGTACCGATAGCTCCCCTGTTGTAACGTCGTGTTTAAAAACCGGTGTTGAGGATAACTTATCTTCACCTAGACGTAAAATACGTACGTAGCTTTTGCGAAATTGGAAAAACAGAAAATTATTCTACAATGGCTGAGGCGTCAATACCTAAAACCCCCGAGAAGCCCGTCGTGGATGCTATGGATGATCTCACTCTAGCACCTAGGAAGATGAAACATGGTCCGTGTTTGACCAATTTCCTCCACGAAGCTTTGGATGACGTTAAGCGCGAGTTTCATTTATCCGGTAATCGCATATGCGGTTACAACTTTGACAAGACCAACAGGGAGGTCAGGCTGAGCACCGTGGACGCCGATGAAAGAATCACGTACGACACCAACGATGACCCCGAACTGTTTTTCACAGTAAAAGACTGGTGTTTATTTTACAACCACGTTTGGCGTGATTTAAAAGACGGATGCGATGACCCTCTATTCATAGGGGAATGGAACGGTGTTACGCCTGGAATGCGTTACAGAGTGTTAGGGGATCAGGTTAATAAACACAGCAATGATTACATCTACATACTTTGTAGCGATACCACAGAAGGTCTGCCCGAACGTGTTTGGCCGATATCTGAAGAGGATCATCTCAAATACTATAGCATTAAATTCTTGTTTCAATGGAAAGACGTGCCTGCATTAGAAGACATATTCGGAAAGATTGACAAATTGTTTAAGTGGTGCGACGCGTTTGACAGATACAACAACATAAAAGTGAAATTGTTTCACCCTGAATGGTGTGTGACCAGTCGGAGAGGCGCTCACGTAGCACCGCCCACATTCTATAACCATTAAATACAGACCTCCCCAACAGGACTCAGAGGTAATAAACTTCGATCGCTAACTGTGGCAACATGTCCCAAGAAAACGTTTCAACCGCACCTAGTTCTGTAGGCGATGACAATGCGTGTGCCGCATGGACGTCTACGGATAACATCGTCTGGTTGGACAAATTTTGTAAAGAACTGGGTTACCATAACCTCGCATTCTTGGCGAAGTACGGACCGTCTCAATCTATGGCGGGCGATGCTACAAGCTCTGATACCGTCACGGACAACGTCGACGGATGTATCGGTGTAACCGGCCATAAAATCATTAAAGCTGTTGTCGGGATCATTCTGGAACATCTGGTAGACAGACAGTTAAAGAAAGATTGTTATGGCTGTACGACGGATCATCCATCGCAAACGCAACATTCATGTCTCTATGAGGCTCCTGCGTACTATTTTCTCGGGTGTTTTGAAGAACTAAGGGATAAAGTGTGTAAACCTGACCTAAAACACATTCTGGCCCGAACATTGAAACTGTTTGGTTTAACCCCACACCTCCAAAGGATTCAGGGTGTTGTCGATGCTGTACTGTGCGAGCTCAGGGATGAAATGTTCATAGTCGGAGGATTGGCTGAACTCAGGACAACACTTGTGAACGAAACCTGTGAACAGGCTGTTTACGACGCTGTTGACAACTGGAAGAAAAGTGCTCCGGCAGGTTCCGACTAACTGGGAACATGGGAAACCTCTGCAACACAGTCTGTCTGACAAAACTCTTATTTAAACGACACATTAAGAGAGAAATAATAAATGTATTGTATAAGATTATCGATGATGAGACTGATTGTTATGTGGATAATAAACGTTTAACGAAATTAAAAAATCAAATGAGCATTGTACGGCGTATGTCGGTTGAGTGGAACATTATGCTGCGTCAATGTATTGCAAAGGGTTACGATATCCAGACGACTGTTAAAAACATTCTTGAAAATATGTCTGAATATGAAGAAAGTCTTAAAATTGGTAACATTTTGTGTCTTTGTACTTATGTAACCGATGTGTGTGTGATGGCCTTGTCAAGAAAAGAAGCAACGGATGTGTGTGAAATTATCGATGTATTAACTGAATATATGATTGAGAAAAATATTGTAATGTGTGTGAAATTCCTTCAATATCTAGATGTTGTGTAACCAATCATATTTAATGTTTGATTATGACTTCTACAACTGTTGTAAATAAAAATCCATGACACTAACAGCGTTTGTCATTATTTTCTGAAAAACACGGGGGTAAGATGTCTGAATTAATGAAAAAAGTGTACTACAATCCTTCAGATCCAGGATCTTTGGGGGGTAAAGCACGGTTAAAACGCGGAGTGTTACAGGAATACGGAGTAGCTCTGAAGGATAAAGAAGTGACGGATTGGTTAGCATCTCAGGACGCCTATACGTTACACAGAACCGCACCTGTCAAATACAAGCGCAATAGGGTAGTGGTGTACGGAAAAGATGTGCAGTTTCAAGCAGACCTGGTTGATATGTCTGCTTATTCGAAAGAAAACGATAATATAAAATTTTTACTAACGTGTATAGATATCTTTAGTAAGTACGCATGGGCTCGACCGCTGAAAAATAAGACGGGGAAGGAGGTTACCAAAGCGTTCGAATCTATACTCAAAGAAAACCGCATACCGCAAAAATTACAAACTGATAAAGGCACCGAATTTTTTAACAAACATTTCCAACAATTGATGAAAAAGCATAACATACATCATTTTGCTACGGCGAGCGACGTTAAGGCGTCTGTGATTGAACGTTTTAATCGAACGCTTCGCGGAAGAATGTCACGATTTTTAACAGCTGTCAATTCAAAATGTTATTATGACATCTTACAAGATCTTATAGATGGGTATAACGCGAGTTATATTGTATATTTTTGTTTACTCACTATAACATTATCTTATTCAAAATGATAAAACATGCTTAAAAATGTAATTCATGCACTGTTCTATGCAAACATGTACTAGTCTATGCAAAAGTGTGATATCCTACTGTACTGGATGTCTGAATACTGATAAATGGTCTTAGAGTGCCATCTATTGGTCATACTGAGTATAGATGTTTTATAGGCCGTATACACCGGTCAAGGAGTACAGTAAACTTAGGATAACCTGGGGAACTTTGGGTGATTTCCAGAATATGAGGAATATGACAGATACATGTAACCAACTGTGATGTATGTTGTCTGGGATCACTTCCAACCAATGGGAGTAGAAGAAGAACTTTTACTTTTTAAAAATGACGAATACAGACGAATGCCACCATTAAAAAATAGACAAGGTGAACAAGTAATTAAATGTGGTAAATCAAACAGACATAGACAATGAGAATAACAGGAACTACCAAATATGGGCAATAAGAAACATATATATACTCTGTACCGACACTCACAGAATCAGAATCAGTCAATGGGACAGCTGCTTCTCGACTTTATTGTCTTGTTATAATAAAGTCTTTTCTTTCACATTTGGAACTCTGCTGTTTTTGAGCCTTTCTAATTGCACGACTGAGATCCAGACCATCGACGAGAGCACGATTTTCCACAACATAAAAGTGGCACCCCAGATGGGACTGGACTGAGGCACCGGTGTCCTGAAGGGGCCGTTGCAGGCGAGGGACCTGGGTTAACACGCAAACAATCCGAAATTACGAGGCCTCAAGGTAAGCAAGTTTTGCTTATATATTTGGATATAAGGAGATTGTTTGCTGGTTGACTAAGGGTTGAGCCTGTGGCGGTGATTTAGGACAGGGCCTCACCAGCCAACGGACTTAAAATTATTTAAATGTAAAAATGCATATGGATTGATGAGTTTCAAGTGTTAAAGAATATGCCCATTAGTTAAAAGAGCACAGATGGTGCCAATATAAAGTAGTAGTGAAAAAGCCTAGTGAAGAAGGGCTAGAAGTGTGAGCGTCTAGTTAAGAGGGACGCTGAATGCCGGCACACGCCTAAGTTGAGAGGCGTGGGGATCTGTGGCTACCGGCCCCGGGATAGGGGGTGACTGCTCGGACAGGTCCGTTTCTAATCGAAACAGTTAGTTTTTGTTCGTTATATGTTATATGTTATATGTAAGTGTTGGTACACTTGAGCAATATATGTTTGTCTAAAAGTAAAAGTGCACGGTTATTTGATAAAACTGCAGAGAAAAATCACGTTAAGATTTGAAAAAGATCATATTGTATTGAATGGAATATTTTAACGGATTATTGAAAATTGAAAGAACTAGAAACACCCCAAAAAATTGGTTGTGTCGTTTGTTTGGGCATTCTCCACAGTGTCGACGCTGTGATCCAAATTGTGAAACTAAATTGTTGATAAAAAGAAAAGAATTGAAAAAGGCAATCTGAGCGCCTGTTTTCCCATTGTTGCGCCAGGGAGAGAAGAGGGGACCCGCGAGGGTGGGGGCTGAGGCTTTCTGTGTGTGTGGACTGATAAAGAGTGTGTGTGTGTGTGAAGTGCTCGAGCAGTGTGTGTGTGTGTGTGCGAAAAGGAAGGAGAGGGAGAGAGAGATTCTGTTATTCTGAGTTTGCCCATACGGAGACATGAAGCGGACAGAAAAAATAAAACACATCGATTTGAATGACCCTGACACTGAACAAGAAAATCAGTTTCAGGCAGCATTGGTACAGACACAAGGTATTCGCAATCATTTTTGGTTGGAATCCAGCTTTATTGATCTCTATGGGCATGAACAGAAATTGACAGAATACAAGAAAAATATCTTTTTCAGAAAATTGATTAAGATTACAAATTTGGGAGAAAAAGTAGCTGAATGGCCAGGAATAAAGTGGGAAGATGTGGTAATGAAACATATAACGATTCGGCGATTGAAATACAATTTGTTTAGACTTTGGGATGCAGCTCTTCCTTGGATGGGAGCTGAGTCAAATGCAATTGACATCCCAGTTGAACCAGTTGTAGCACCGTATATTAAAAATAATTGGGCACCCTGGCCAGTGCTCGAAAAAGGAGCTACAATTCTAGATAACATCCATCTCAGAGTGGAAGCTGAGACGAGAGAAGTGATTTGGACGTCCAGAGTGTTGTTTGAGTCACCAGAGATAGGAAGTGCGCAGCCTCTCTTTGTGACTGGCAGAACTCTGAGGCGCCTACTAGTGACGATTGAGCAGAAGTTACAGCCTCAGTTCATACGTCACGTGTGGGTGGAGATTCACGGAGATCAGGAAAGATCGGATTCATCTCAGTGCAAATTGCTAAAAACAATACTCCATTAAGTTAGAAAAAAGACAAGAAAAAGAAAGGATGGCAGAGGGGGAAATAAAGGGAAAAAAGAAAAGGGGAAAAAGAGGTAGAAAAATTTTAACAATGCCGGAAAGAAGCTTATTGATTGACTATATGGAACCTCTGTATCCGATGTGGTGCACAAGAAATGAATTGAATATCAATATAATTAGGATAAAATAATTTTGTATAGAATTAATGCCATCTCTTAATTACTCAATTTGGACAGGAGGATTGACAGCAACAGGTCGCAAATTTCATGAGAGGAGACTGTGGAGTTTTGAAGTTTTCAGCGTGGGGGAACACATCATTTGGACAAAAGCTAATCTTCGGATAAAAGAAACAAAGGGCTTTGGGCTACCTTTTAAGTTATTAACCAGAAAACACATTGTGATTATTCTAAAATATTTGAGATACACTAACCAGATTTCTTAAAAAAGGTGATAAAGTCCTCAGCCCAGTACAAGTCCAGGTGTAATCAGGGGTCGGATACTTTTAGTGATCCTCGTCTGATGAGCTTGGTGAAGAATTAGCTATTAAGTTTTAAACCACTGGGATTATAGAGGTAAAATCACCTAATAAACAGAGAAATAATTAGATAAAAACTATTTGCTAAATAAATTGATAGGGAAAAATTTTATAATGTCTAGTCCAGTAGAATTATTGGCCTCTGAAAATCCAGCATGTAAAGAAAATATAGGGGGACTCTCGAAAAAATGGGCAAAAAGAACAAAGAAATTGGCCACCAAGTGGCCGGTAGAGGGAACATTTAATGTGGCTATGTGTAGAGAGATGGAAGTGCTGATTAAAAATCACAAGACCAATGACAAATCTAGAAAACGAAATGACAAGAGGGAACAAGAATTAGGGGTGTTGAATTTATTCAAGCAATATGGGATTAAATTATGGAAATTGGAAAGGGGAAACAAAACGGGTGAAGTAAAAGAAGAAAGACCACCTCCATATGCTCCTTGCTGTGACCAGGCCGTCAATCAGATGCCAATCATACACGGAAAAATAGATATAAAAGGACCCATAGAATTTGAGGGGTATGTACATGAAACAAGCTCAGACGAAGAGAGAGAAGAGCAGAGCTGCCTAGAATCATTGTCATTAGAAAGCAGGGAGAAAGAATATGCTTGCAGGGTCGTGAAGGAGGGGCTGGAGCCACAGGAGGAAAGGCTGGAGCTACAGGAGGAGGGGCAGTGGGCATCTACACCAGCACCACGGCCGAGACGAGAGAGAGAGAGAGCAATCTACAAAGAAGAGCCAAGAATTGAAGGAAGGGGGGCTGGAGCCCACAAGAAGAAAAATAAATCAGGAGCACCTCCCACACGTCATGAGCTTGAATCGATGCTAAAGGAGATGGAAGAGCGTTATAAGCGCGAAACAGCAGCAGGTGGCGGCAGTGAGAGAAGTGAGGAGAGTGAGTCAGAAAGATCATCTGAGGAAGGAGCGCCCTCTGCTGACTCAATACAGGAAGAACTGGCTGAGATGGAGGAAAGATGCAACAGGACAAGAGAGAAAATCAAGCAAGCTATTAACATGACAAGAGAAGAATATGAGCAGGTAGAGAGATCATTACAACAAGAAGCAAATGAATTATTGCATCTTCAGTCAAAGCAGCCTCATTCAAGTCTGCGTTACCCAGTTCAGCGAAAACAGTACAAACAAGTTGAAGGGATACTGACCTTACAGGACATAGAGCCACTGAAAGATCAGCATCAAGTGCAAAGACAAAGAAATGAAGACAGATCAGCACGGACGATGAGATCTCCAACAAGAACAACAGAAGAAGCCAAGGATGGTGAATCAAGACATCAGTGCCCAATTCTCATCAAGCAAGGGCATGCTCAATATATACCCTGGGCTGGTCAAGATTTGGACTCTCTAGTGTCCCGTCTCCCAGATATTCATGAAGGAGCTGGAAAATGGATCAAAACAGTGGAAGAAGAAACAACTGGAAAGCTGTTGGCACTAGGTGACATCAAAGCATTGCTTGTAAAATGCCTAGGAGCCTCCAAGATGAATGACATCCTAAAGCAGTCTGGCCTTCTGCATGCAGTGGACAGACCTGAAGCAGATGGAACCTCCTTTGACAAACATCGACGTGATATTTGGAGGGTGCTGAGAGCTGAGTACCCAATGCAAACTGACCCAAGCTGCCTGAAGGGGGAGCCGATGGGAGAAATAGAAAATCCTACCACCTATATTCAGAAACAACTGAGACGATGGAAAGAAGAACTGGAAAGAGATCCTGAACAAGACAGAGTACTGACAGCACTCTTCAGGACTGCAATTGTGGAAGCCATGCCTGCATCAGTAAAGCTGAAGCTGGAAGATGTGGTAGGTCTGAATTCAAAATCACACAAAGAATTCAGAGACCATGTGGTTCATGCTGTGGAACAATACAGAAAGCAAGAACTGAAGATGAGAAATCAAGAAAAAGAACTACAAAGAAAGCTGACCCAAATGCAACTTGAAGAGCTCCTGAACAAAAAGAAAAGGATCCTTGCAGTGCAAAAGGAAGACTCCTCAGCTGTTATGGCACCTGTCAACACTTCAGTGCCAGTTAATACACCAGCACCAATGAATGTGGCTGCACCAGCAAATCAGATTGTGACAACACAGGCGCCACCTGCTGGACCAGGGAATGCACCACAAGGACAGCAACCAGTGGTAATATATCTCAAGCCAGAGCAAGCAAACAACAGGAATTGGAACAGACCACAACAAGGAGGGCGTGGTAGAGGCAGATTCAACAACAATCAACAGAGACCAGGAATATGCTGGGGATGCAATCAGCCTGGACATCTTAAAAGAGACTGTCCCTCCAATCCTTGGATGCAAGACCAATTGATGACAACAGGGGTTGGTTATGAACAACAACCAATGCAGACCCGAGTTCAAGGACCTGTCAACCCGTGGCGTGGTCCTAATCAAGGTTACTAGGGCTGCCCAGAGAATCCTGAGGGGAGGAACCAACTTCCAATGATATCTTCGGATGCCGATCAAGAACCAATGTTGCGAGTTAATATCGAAGGAAAAGCAATAACTCTTATGCTTGATACAGGGGCATCGTACTCGTGCTTAAATCCAAGATATGCCTCGCACCTCCCCATGTCTGGAAAATATATAAAGACAGTAGGATTCTCGGGAGTGACTCAGCTACTTCCTATGACGACCCCTGTAAGCATAAGCTTAGAAGACACAGAAATAAGATTACCAATTTTAGTTTCAGAACATACACCTGTCAACCTGTTAGGTAGGGATGCTATATGTAAATTGAAAATGCAAATATGGTGTACTCCAGATGGAATTTATATAAATGATAGAGCAGTGAGACAAATGAATTTGACAGAATTACAACAAACACAAGAGCCATGTGCTAATATATATTGGTTAGGGGATTTGTATAAAGACGTAGAAAAAACACTTAGCAAATGGGGAAGATACATAAGAGAACAACTTTGTGAACCAAGTCTACCAAAAACTGAATTTCATTGTACTATGAAGTATGATGAAAGCAAAGAGCCAGAATTTGAAAAAAGGTGGCTAAAAGACACAAAAGAACTAACTATCCCCATGATGTCACAATATATAGTGATAGGACCAAAAGGTGCAGCTCTGCAGGTAGATAGAGAAGAATTCATTGATGAGTGGTTTGATGTGCCTAACTCAGTTCCCCATGTTACTCTGTATGTAAATAAAGACTGTGTTTCCAAAGACTTAGGCCCCATGATGAAAAAAGCAGAAAAAAGTAAGTGGGAAGTTACAGAAAATCCTCTAATATTTCAATCAACAGATGACCAGTATCTTAAGATTTTATGCGCAACTCCAATGATGGGAGTTCCTAGAATGATTGTAAATACAAAAAACAAACCAAGAGTTGAGGAACATCAAACAAAACAGACTGAATTAATAAGAGAAATGGAGAGGCAAGTGCCATCAGAATTATGGTCACAACATGATACTGATGTAGGGCTAGTAAAGTCAGCCAACCCAATTAGAATAATACTTAGACCTGGAGCTACAGTACCTAGGAAAAAACAATACCCCTTGAAACCAGAAGCTGTAGAAGGAATAAAAAAGACAATTGAGGGGTTAATGACAGCAGGAGTGCTAATTGAAATCAATAGTCCTAGCAACACTCCAATATTGCCAGTAGCTAAAGCAGATAAATCCAAATGGCGTCTGGTGCATGACCTGAGAGCAGTAAATGAGATTGTGGAGGACTGGCCTGCGGAGGTTCCAAATCCGCATACGCTGCTAACCAATGTTCCATCTACTGCTAATTATTACACTGTGATTGATCTGTGTTCTGCCTTTTTCAGTGTTCCCCTGTCAGAGGAAAGCAGACCATTGTTTGCGTTCACCTATCAAGGTAAAAAATTAAGTTATACTCGAATGCCCCAGGGCTTCAAGCACTCGCCCCACATTTTTAATCAGGTATTAAAAACAGATCTAGAGGACCTCAGGTTAGATAGTACCCTAATACAGTATGTAGATGATTTGCTTCTTGCTTCTGCAACTCTGGAACAGTGTCATCAGGACTCAATTAAAGTGCTTACTAAATTAGCAGAGGGGGGACATAAGGTTTCCAAAGACAAGCTCCAATATTGCCTGCCACAGGTTGAGTACTTAGGACGAACAATATCACATGGGATGAAAGCAATATCACCCAGTCAATTAGAGGGCATTAGCAAAGTACCCCAACCTCAAACAGTAGGGCAGATGATGACTTTTCTAGGAATGACAGGTTTTAGTTCAGATTGGATTGAAGACTATGCCATTAAAACAGCCCCGTTAAGAGCCTTAATGAAACAAGTGGGTCATCAAAATCTTAGGGCACCACTGACATGGACAACAGATGCATTAATAGCATTTGAATCATTAAAAAGAGAATTGCAGTCTGCACCTGCATTAGCAACACCAGCATATGACCATGTATTTCATTTGTATGTTGCAAATAGAAAAGATGGCTATGCATCTGCAGTACTTATGCAAGAGACTTGTAGTGGAAGGAAAAAACAACCAATTGCCTACTACAGCACAAAATTAGACAGTGTGGCTGAAGGATACCCGCCATGCTATCAACAAGGATTAGCAGCAGTGTACTTTGCATATGAAAAAGCCTCTACAATAACTATGGGTTATCCAGTCATAATATATGCACATCATAAGATAGTGGAGTTGTGGGAACAGGGTAAATTCGTTCTTACCCCTTCTAGGTGTCTGGCATATTCAACATTATTGACCTTTCCAGATATAACGATAAGGAGATGCACAATAGTCAATCCAGCCAATCACATACCTTTGCAAGATGAGGGAATACCTCACGAATGTGTAGCTGACTCCTTAGCATTCACCAGATTAAGACCAGATTTAGAATCAACACCCATCTCTGAGGCACAGGTTGATTACTTTGTAGATGGATCATGCTTCAGAGACCATTTGGGTAATCACGCAGGATTTGCAATTGTTAGATGTGACAGTGATGACTTTATTCCAGTGGTGGTGCAGCATTGTGAACAACCATGCTCAGCACAACTGGCAGAGTTGAAAGCTCTTACTGAAGCCTGTAAATTAGCTAAAGGCATATCAGCAAATATTTATACTGATTCTGCGTATGCTCATGGTGTATGTCACCTTTTTGGAGCAGTTTGGAAGCAAAGGGGATTTAAGAAAAGTGATGGTACACCAGTACAACATGGTGATCAGATAATTGATCTAATAACAGCTATGATGCATCCAAAGAGATTGGCCATCGTTAAATGCCAAGCACACAAGAAGGGTAATGACTTTGTGATTAGGGGCAATAATGAAGCAGATAAATATGCTAGACAAGCATCTGGCTGCACTACAGCAATAATGGCTCCGTCCATTCTGATTCAACCTCAGCCTCAATTAGCAGATGTAGCACGGATGCAGCAACAAGCTACCCCATATGAACTCAGTGTATGGCAACAGAGAGGAGCGACAAGAGACGCAAATGGGCTTTGGCGGTCACATGAAGGACAAATGATAGCTCCCACACCATTGCTTACAATCCTGATCTCTGACGCGCATGGTTTCGACCATTGCGCGAGGGGGGAAGTGATTAGAAAGGTAAAACGCCAAGGATTTTGGTCACCTTATTTACAAGCAATGGTGGATGAGTATCTGTCTGAGTGTGACGTCTGTGCCCAAAATAATGTAAGAAAGGGAACAACCGCACCCGTAGGTCACATTCCTGTCCCAGAAGGGCCATTCAAACATTTGGTAATGGACTATGCAGATATGATAAGAACTGTCAGAGGTAAAAGATATTTACTGGTTATAATTGACAGATTTAGTAGATGGGTGGAAGCTGTTCCATCAGCAGACCAAGGGGCTCAAACAGTGATTAAATTTTTGACCAGAGAAGTAATTCCCAGATTTGGAATACCATCCCAAATTAGTTCAGACAATGGATCAGCATTCATTCAAAGAACAGTAAAGGCAGTAATACAACAGTTAAGGGTAAAGCAACGTCTAGGTTGTGTCTATAGACCTCAATCTCAAGGGATAGTGGAACGAATTAATGGGACTCTCAAGGCGAAATTGAACAAAATTTGCGCCGATACAAAATTAAATTGGGTAGATGCACTGCCTTTGGCGTTGATGAGTTATCGTATGCAAACAAATAGGATAACAAACTTGACCCCACATGAAATGCTGACAGGTAGACCAATGCCAGTCCCATATTTGAGAGGTCCATATGAAGGACCGCCCCTTGAACAGTTGCAAATGGAGTTAAAAGCATATATGAAACAGCTGACGAAAATTCATGAAGCCATCCATACACAAGAACAGAATAGAGGTCCAAGAGAGGAAGAGGAAACACCTAGTGTTATACAACCTGGAGATCAGGTATATTTGAGGGTCTTTAGAAGGAAATGGAATGAGCCAAGAAGGGAAGGGCCATACACTGTAGAAAGAGCCACCCCAACAGCAGTACAGGTGCAAGGTAGCACAACTTGGTACCATTTAAATCATTGTACCAGAGTACCCAGATTGAGACCCAGAAGACGAGAAGAACAGATAGTAGAGCTCCCTTCAAGGGAGCACAGTCCAGAGAGAGGTGGGGAAGAAAATGAGCAAGTAGGGCCCCCTCCAAGAGAGCAGAGTCCTGAAAGTAACGGGGAGGGGGAAGAAAGTAATGCTGATGAACCTCATTTCAGGGAAACAGAGCGCGCAGAAGCCGCAGCACTGACTGAAGATGGGGTGCAGCCTCCAGAAGTGGAACATGAAAGTCAGGGTGAAACTGATCGTGATCTTGGTGATGATATATCTGCTGCAGAGATTGCCCAAGACGCGGGGCAATCCACAAGACCATTCGAACCACAGCCATCAACTAGTGTTCAACCCAGATATCAACCTGATGAATTCCTCACGCTTGATCCAAACACCATTGCTGAATTATTCTCTTAAAATGACTGATCAGAAACCAGGTATTTATGCAAACGGACATGTTAGAAAGGGGTCAGTAAGTAGGGCTAACGATAATGAAAACAATGCTAAAACATCAGATTTAAAGAAAGAAGGACTGCTAGGTGCGGCCCATGACAATGAGTGGTTCAAATGGGCAGAATACACTGCAAAAGTAGCAGGAATGGATAGTTGTGTGTTTTGTTCTCCATCCCCTCTCGAAAAATTAACAGTAGTGCCCAGTCCCTATGATTTCATCCAATGTGGTAAACATTATGCTCAATATTGTAAAGACACTAAAGCTAAAGGGATACGTTTTCTAAATGCCACATATTGTCCAGCAGAATGCTTACTTATGCTAGGAAACAAGGGCTACTATAGAGATTTTGGCAAAATAAGAATAGGAAAAGAGTGTAATCAGATGAATATTAGAGTTGCTCGAAATAAAAGAGAGATCCCATCAGCCTATGATATTGACTACACATTAGATTATGAATGCTTCAACAGAACCAACGGAAAACAAGATGTGGGTGAATTTGGGGGCAACTGTGCGGTAATTTGGCATATGGATGTATTCATGTTTCGAAATCCACATGTAGCTAAGTTTCATAGTATAATGTATGCTACCGCAACTATAAAAACAAATATGACAATTGTGAGATTAATAGACAAATGTGCAGAAGCTACAATTCACTTTCCTTTTATTTATTATCTAATGGATCAAACAGAAGCCGTGGCAGATTACTATTGGATGTGTGGAGGAAAAAGATTGCGAACCACACTCCCAAAAGATTGGAAAGGTATTTGTACCAGAGTAAGATTGATGCAAGGAATAACAATAATAGAGGGAAACATAGATAGTGTAAAGAACCCCAAATCACAAGTAAGCAGAGCAAAGAGAGCGTATGCTCCAGACCCAAAGGTGTACTTAGATGCAATTGGCCAACCTAGAGGAATACCAGATAAATTTAAAGCAAGAAATGAGGTAAAGTCTGGCTTTGAGTCTCTACTTGTATGGATAGCCACCAACAAAAACACTGAATGGATTAATTACATTTACTATAATCAGCAGAGGTTCATTAATTACACCAATGATGCCTTAAGTGCTCTTGGAGAACAATTAGATGCAACAAGCAAAATGACATGGCAAAATAGACAAGCTTTGAATTGGCTGTTGGCGGAGAAAGGAGGAGTTTGTGTAATGTTTGGTTCTGACTGTTGTACCTATATCCCAAATAATACAGCGCCAGATGGATCGTTCACCCAAGCGATGGATAAACTGAAAAATCTGAGGGAAGAAGTGACCTTGAATGCTGGAACAGATCTGCAGATTGGAGACTGGTTAAATTCAATTTTTGGGTCTTGGAAAGGGTGGTTGATTAAGGTGGGCATTGTAATAGCTATTGCTATTGTTGTGTTTTTTGCACTGTTTTGTTGTGTTATACCTTTCATCAGATCCATGCTAGCCAGTGCTGCTGCCAAACAGATGCTAAGCATATCAGTAAGACCAACCGGAGTTGACATTGGATATGCTCACGGATACACTGTGGGCCCTGGACTGGACGAACTAGACGACTTTGACCTAGAAGAGACTATTCTGTGAAACCTTTCCTGAAAGAACAACGGAGTGGTAGGGAAGGGGTGCCTTTTAATTTTTTATATTTCTTTATTTTCACTTTTGTAGATATATTAGAGGTGTGGGATAGTGTAGGGAGAGAGATAGGGGTACTATGTATTTTCCTTTGGCATATGCCCCTTCCTGAAGTCATTTACTCCTTATATCATTTATATTTACTCCTTATATCATTTATATTGAAATTATTTACTAATCATGTATAATGTGAATACTGAAAGAAAAAGGGAACGATAAGGGTCTGAAGCAGGTCATTGTCCATGTTATGAGGCATTGCAACCAGAAAAAGGGAATGACAAAGAAGGATTAATTGGTATCTGAAAGGTGATTGAGGGTCTGACCCAAGTCAGGAGTGCAATAACAGTGTTTATTCATTTAGCCCAGCCTTCAGAGATCAATATGTATTTTTTCTATACTTATTTTTTATGCTATTACACTAACATTCCATTAGTTACTATAACAATGATTGCTGTATACACTGGAACATGCTGTCAGAAAGGAAGAAGGAAGGATCGACGAGCACCTCAGTGCTTAGCAACACGAGTAGATTCAACTGGGGGTTAAAAACCCACCATCTACTCCAACACCAGATAGGGCTAGAGGAAGCTCCTCTGGCAACGAAGGATAACATCACCAGATAGCGCTCTAGGCTACCGGAAATGCCTAGAGTTCCTCTGGCTGCGTGGGACAAACCAGTGTTTTAAAATCAATTTTCTAGATGTGTTTATTAATCACTCATATATTCTACATAACCATGACAACCATGGGCAAGGCTTGAACATTTTGTGCACATGCTTACACACACATTAATGATTGAATTATTAATCCCGAAAAGTATGGTTGGATAGGAAGACAGATTCTTTTACTCTTCTCTAGTCAAAGGTGAGGAGAGATGTTTGGGTCTGGCTTCCTCTGGAGTGCGGTATCATGAAGAAACAATTTGATAAGAGGTTATGAGAGGCCACACGCTGGCTGAAAGAGGGTATAAAACTGAGGGGTGGACTCATGGAACTGCACTCTAGTTAATGAACATGATTGTGAGACTTAGTAAAGTCTCAAAGAGAGGAATATATTGTATATTTTTGTTTACTCACTATAACATTATCTTATTCAAAATG
This sequence comes from Barbus barbus, assembly GCF_936440315.1. Classification (NCBI taxonomy): domain Eukaryota; kingdom Metazoa; phylum Chordata; class Actinopteri; order Cypriniformes; family Cyprinidae; genus Barbus; species Barbus barbus. The sequence continues at coordinate 63,327 of NW_027636828.1, forward strand.
ATAAAACATGCTTAAAAATGTAATTCATGCACTGTTCTATGCAAACATGTACTAGTCTATGCAAAAGTGTGATATCCTACTGTACTGGATGTCTGAATACTGATAAATGGTCTTAGAGTGCCATCTATTGGTCATACTGAGTATAGATGTTTTATAGGCCGTATACACCGGTCAAGGAGTACAGTAAACTTAGGATAACCTGGGGAACTTTGGGTGATTTCCAGAATATGAGGAATATGACAGATACATGTAACCAACTGTGATGTATGTTGTCTGGGATCACTTCCAACCAATGGGAGTAGAAGAAGAACTTTTACTTTTTAAAAATGACGAATACAGACGAATGCCACCATTAAAAAATAGACAAGGTGAACAAGTAATTAAATGTGGTAAATCAAACAGACATAGACAATGAGAATAACAGGAACTACCAAATATGGGCAATAAGAAACATATATATACTCTGTACCGACACTCACAGAATCAGAATCAGTCAATGGGACAGCTGCTTCTCGACTTTATTGTCTTGTTATAATAAAGTCTTTTCTTTCACATTTGGAACTCTGCTGTTTTTGAGCCTTTCTAATTGCACGACTGAGATCCAGACCATCGACGAGAGCACGATTTTCCACAACAGTTATCACAAAAGTATTAAAATGCGACCTCTGGACGTTCATAAAGAAAACGAAGCGGAGGTGTTTAATAATCTGTACGGAACCATGCGTAAAGATGCACCTGTCTTTAGGTATAAAATCGGCGATGTGGTTAGAGTGTCTAAAGTCAGAAATGTGTTTTCTAAGGGGTATGCGCAGAATTACACGGAAGAGTTTTTCACTATAGCAGCCTGTATACCCCGCACACCACCGGTGTACAGGTTACAAGACTATGACGGTGATATTATCGAAGGATGTTTTTATGAAAAAGAAATACAAAAAATTATTGTGAATCAAGATAAATCGTTTAAAATAGAAAAGATTTTAGATCGAAAAAAGAGAGGGAAACAGGTGTTCTGTCTCGTGAAATGGTGGGGATGGCCGACTAAATTTTCGTCGTGGTTGGCAGAACGGGAGATCTTGGACATACGGAAAAATCCTTAAAGTGACAATGAGACGATCATGAGCATCATTCGTGATAATCTATATCATGAGCGAAGGCGGATTTTACGTTACGCTTCCTTGCAACGCGTCAATGGACGTGTATCCTGACAACCGTATTTCTAATTACAAAACAAGACTTGCCAGAAGTATGGACCTCAAAGGTCATTGGGAGGTGGGGTTGATCGAATTTTATTATCCTATATCCTGGTATACGTTTAATGAGGAGGATGCGGCGTTTGTTATCAACACGACACCCGGTATACTGGGGTATCATGAGGATCGTCACGAAGAGACTGAGGGCATGATTATCTATATTAAAGAAAAAAACCTTCAAAACATATCTAAAGTGTGTAATGCCTTAAAACCGGGATATTATGAGGATGTGTTGTTTCTGGTTAGAGAAATAAATGCGAATCTACCTCCTAGAGTGACCCTCGGTTACGATCACGTCAAAAACAGAATATTTCTAAAAGCACCGACGAACACATCTTTGATATTTTATGGAAAGTTGGCTATTATTTTAGGTTTAAAACCTGCCGCATCTCTAGGTTCTGTAAATCAACCTCGCAAAGATCGTACTGATGACGCACCTGTCGTGACGTACGCCCCGCATCAGGCCGACATAAGAGGAGGGTTTTATAGTATGTATATATACACAGACATGATTGAATATCAATCAGTCGGTGATTCGTATGTACCGCTACTGAGAACTGTACATATAGAGGGTGCGGCTAACGACATCATTAGTGTTAGATTCAATAAGCCGCATTACGCACCTGTGAATAAGTCTAATATTACAGACATTTGCATCGAAGTCAAAGACGATCAGAACAAACACGTCCGTTTCACTTACGGCAAAGTTGTGGCTAAACTCCACTTTAGACCCGTGAAATAGTTGTTTTTTTTGTTTTGTTTAACGAAACTATACGACTATGGATCCCGAACGCTATATCGCTTACTACCGTAACCAAGCGGGTAACGGATTACCCGGCTATGCCAGTGGGTCTGTCATGTACGGTTCCGGTATAGGTGGTATTTTCAAAGCGCTTTTCAGAACAGCGCTACCTCTGTTGAAAAGAGGTTTTAGTATAGCAAAACCGCATCTAAAAGCCGCTGCGAGAAATATAGCTAGCGACGTAGTAACCACAGCTCTATCGAGATCGTATAACGATAATAACAACGACGTCCAAAACGGTAACGGATTAATGGTCATGTCACGCGGGTCTTTTAAACCGCCCGGAGTGCGAATGCATAGGGGGAGTGGCCGGGTGAAGAAGGGTAAACCGGCTAGTAAGAAACGTACGGTCGCAAAACGCTCAAGACGTTCCCGTGCGAAACGTGTAAAGAAAACTGTCCGGCGCAAAAGACCGCTCAATACTATTTTCTAAACCATGTCTCTATTTCACAATATGTCGGAGGAGTGTATTAAATCCGAGTTGGATTTATTTACCGTACCTATGACTCAGACATCTATCGAAAAAAATACATACGTCGAAATACCACCGCTATCCGCGATAACGGACTCATCCCCGCTAGAATTTTTTATTGCGGGGACAGGCGAAGATTACGTCGATCTAAATAACACTCTGTTATATACACGGATCAAAATAACCAGGCCGGACGGCAGCGATATTGCAGACGGTGCGCCCGTCGGGTTAATAAATTACCCCGGCGCCTGTATATTCTCGCAGGTGGACGTTTCTCTAGGCGATCGTCTGATAACGCAGAGCTCTAGCACTTATCCTTATAGGTGTTTGATCGAAGCGTTGATAAATTTCGGAAAAGATACCCTCGAAAGCGTCTTTTCAGCAGGATTGTTTTACAGAGATACAGCGGGTCACATGGACGCTACAGACCCTGCTGGAGAGAATGCGGGTTTAATGAAGCGAGCCGCGTTTACCAACGCTAGCAACGTTGTAGAGTTACTAGCACCCATCCATAGCGACATATTCTTTCAAGAAAAATTAATGTTGAACGGTGTAGATATAAAAATACGGATGACGCGAGGTAAAGACGAGTTCTGTCTGATGCGTGATGACGGCACCGCTTATAAACTCAATATTATATCAGCATCTCTTTTTGTGAAAAAAGTTTCGGTTTCGCCGGGTGTACGTCTAGGACACGCGCAAGCTCTTTTATCGACCACCGCTAAATACCCTATAGAACGCGTGTGTCTGAAGAATTTCTCTATCCCTGTAGGATCTCGCGTGTCTAATCAAGAAAATCTTTTTCTCGGAACGCTGCCGAAATCCATCATTTTAGCAATGACGGAAAATTCAGCTTTTTCAGGTGCATACGACAAAAACCCCTTTGCTTTTAAACATTTTAATCTGGAATTTTTGGCTTTATATCGTGACGGTGTCCAAATCCCATCCAAACCCCTGCAACCGGAGTATGAGAGAGGATCTGCCGTGAGGGACTTTTATCAACTGGTATTATCTACCGGTAGACATCTTAAAAATCATCCTCTGGCGATAGATCGTCAGGATTTTCTCAACGGATACACCCTCTACGGGTTTAATTTAGCACCCGATGAAGATTGTTCGAATCACGTCTCTCTAATCAGGTCGGGAAACATTAGACTGGAAGCCCGATTCAGACAACCTCTCAGACAATCCATAACCATCATCGTATATGTGATTTTTGATTTGATCGTCGAAATATCCAATCGAAGACAGGTGCTGGTCGATTATTACTGAGACGTTGAAATGAATACGGTTCAACTAACGGCAGTCATGGATAAAATCGCACACAACACGTATTTTTTAGGAGTGCTTCCGTCCGATCACCTCCCCAAATCACCTTTAAAGATTTTACCTGCCATGCTTATTTTTAACACTGATCCGTCCACAGAACCGGGTCAACACTGGGTAGCCATCTACATAAACAACGATCGCGTTAGCTGTTTTTTTGACAGCTTCGGTGGAAACCCTAAAGATCAGCGTTTTCCAAAGACCGTCCAAGACTTTTTAAAAAACAATTCTATTTGCGTACGATACTCTAACAAACAGGTTCAAAACATTGCATCAGACGCCTGTAGACAACACTGTGTGTTTTTTCTGTATCACATGTCAAAAGGGGTTGATTATGAAAATATTGTTAAAATGTATTATGATGATTCGATTAAAAATGATGACATGGTTCTTCGTTTTGTAAAGAGACTGAAACCTAGACTCTGTGAGACATTTAACTGTAATCAGTGTGTGCAGATCTGTAAATCTCTGTAAACCATCTAGAACATTTCTATAATTTCATGTTTAATAACTAAAAGACAATGTATTAACACACGTACTGTATAAATGAAAGGAGATGTGATTAATAAATAAAAAGATGTAATCACAAATGTATCAATGTGTGTGTGCGTGTGTGTATAAATAAAAGACATACGTAATCAGTCATGTTGATAATTCAGCGCAGGTTTAATACAAACATTTCAAACATGTTCTTTTCAGGGTCTCGACAGCACGTTTAACTTGCGTATTGCTTATAGTTGAAAACAGTATATTTAAAAGGGCAAAGGCGTCCAGAAATTCGTTCCAACCGCGAGGTCTGTATTCATCACGGATCGTATGAGGAGCTGTTATACTTTTAACCAAGTCCAATATGTGCGATCCGGAGATTACACGTCCTTTAAACACAAACTCTCCAGATTCTGTCCATGAAGACAACTGCTTAGCATTAGACATTTTATTCAAAATGAATTTAATGTTTTTTAAACTCCTTCGTGGTACGTTGTTTAAGATCTCGTCGACGATTTGATCCTCTCCATCACCGTTATTAGACGGCGGGGCAGGTGCGTTAGTACTCGGTGTGACAGGTGCGTCAGCAGGTGCATCGGGACGTACGGTGTCCTGTTTCGGGAGCGTGAGAGTTAAACTACCGCTCTCCAAATCGCCCTGTTTTACTATAGTTAAATACCTCTGCAGAACATTGGCATAAAGTTTAGCTTTCCCGTGTGGATCTAAATCGGTCCTTTGTAATATTTTTCTTATAGCCTCGTCCAAATCGTTCTCCACAACTTGTTGGATCGTCTTGCGAATATTCCCGGACCTTAATTTATCCAACTGGTTCTGAGGAATCACGTAATGCTTTTCAGCATATTCCATTCCTAATGTTGTCTGGACGTTATTAAACTTGTGATAAATGGTATGGCCACGCTTAACAGGGGTACGAGAAAACCGCCTCTCTGATTAATCAGTCGCTTTTTTCTTATGACGCTAATCTTTTTATTCGCTGCGTATTTGATCTCATCTTTTCTCTTTTTTAATCTTCGGAACTGCGCGGTGTTTAGAGGTATGGTACCGCGGAGCACGTTAAGAGCTATCTCGCACAAGGATAAAATCAGTTGATCCGACGCCGTATGTAAAATGACACGTCGCTGCCTTGGTGAGGCTTTATATAACAGTTTTAAAAGAGGTAGATTTTTACAAAGCCTGTCGCTCATTTTCTTTCTTATTTTCACCAAAGTTTACCGCCTTCTTTTCTGCACGTACACCACCTGGCGATCTGAAAACAGACCTGATCTGAGACGAAAGCGCTCGGGCGTTTTAGCTTTAAAGTCGATCAAAAGGAAACCAAAGGGTTGATTGGTCGCATCCTGATAACATTCCATAAAATATTTGGTATTCCCTGGAAAAATCTGACGACCTAAAACCATTATTTGCATGGAATCTCTCGGGCTTTTGTACAAAATAATATAGTGCGTGTTCAGTGTAATAGTTCTGCTGGTTTTACCTTGAAAAAACAGATTCTGAGTTATCAATATAATGGAAAATGATTTATGATGGACATATTTCGTGAATGCTCGTGAGAGCTCATCGTTCGAATATGCTGATTCCATTAAATCATCACAAAATAAAATAGATTTCTTATTAGGAGGTAATAAATTTTCATCCATTAAAGATTTTGGAATACCTTCAATAAATTTAATATCAAACAATGACAAGAGTTCATCATACAAAGGTTGCCAACAGCTGTATAAAAACACAATATTATCCAATTTTACATCAATCAGCTTATCTGCATTACACAACAATTTTTTTACAAAGACAGTCTTTCCGCTGCCGGAGGGCCCGGAGATCACTGCGGAAAAAGGAAATTGAAAACGAAAATCAAAACGTTCTTCAACATACACATGGTGTGATCCAGACATGTTGTTAATATCCGTAAGGTAAAGTTGTGTAGTCGGTCAAAAGAACCCGTTTGTCATAAACCACTTTGAACCTTTTCAAAACTGATCTATTATGCAATGTGAATTTTCTTTTATCACGTACAATGGTCTCTGTCCGTGTGAGCAGGTGGGTCGTGTCACGTGATGTCACATAACCATGTACCAGACAAACCATGCTTTCTAAGGTAACGATTTGAGCGTTCGAAAAATGCAAGGTCACACCTTTAGCTTTAAGGGTGACTTTATTTTTTGCAGTTTTAAAACCTTACGATTTTGGTCCGGTCGCGGCGAATTCAACGATGCTGTCATCTACGTCAAGCTCGTTAGTCAGCTCACCTAGATATGATCCTGTTTGAGGCATCCATTCGCCTTCTTTTGTTGAAAAGATAACGCTGTCTGTATCTACGTAAAAAACACGAGATCCTAATCTGTCCATAAGATCGTATAATTCCAAACGACCGTAAGCGGTGGTGAATGAAGCGATAAACACGTTAACATCGTTCGCGGGCGCGGGGTCCGTCTCCGCACAACACCATTGGATCAACGCCACTGTGTCCGACACGAATGAGAAATGTTTTATGTCATGGCTGTTTCCAAATATTTAACGACTGAAATCTTCAGGTTCAGTTAAAAGTTCACTTGTTGGTAAATTACACCTAAGCCCGAATCTCCCCCAAAGAGCATTTAACAAATATTTATTTATAGATCTACGGGCGGGGTTAAGGGCGATTTTGTCGATGTCCAGATGAACGCCTTCCTTCTCAAAATAGGCTTTGACGTAGCACTGTTTTTCGTCATCTGTCACCACGTGCGGAGGAAAACCTGAAGCCTCTTGTTTGAATTTGAGAAACGTCTTAACGTAATCGGTGAATAAACTGTCTGAGGTCTGCGGAAAATGCCACACTTCCACAATTTTGACAACCTTATATCCTTTAACTACGGCGTGTGTGAGTTCTACGCTCGTCCAAACCCCTGAAAACGCGCGCTCTTCTTCTCTGTGTTGACAGCGCTCCTGTAGTTGCTGCTCTGCGCATGTGCGACACAGAGCAAACAATAGTTTCCCCTGTGACGATTTAAAGGGGATGAGAGGATGTAGCAGTTTATGTGGGGGTAGTACAGTACATTTAATAAGTCCGAAATACGACTCGATCGGTTCAAAATCTTTTAAAATTATTTCAGGATGACCGATCGGGTAAGTTTTACGCGACTGTACGAAAGGATACAGCGACGTAAAGTCCAGATATGAAACGCGTTCGCCCTCTGCGGTTTTATGATAAAGTTTTAGGGCATTCGTCCGGCCACCAAAAAGCGATTCCCGAGGGTTCAGTCGTTCAGGAGGTGTGTAATTACTCATAAAAGCCATAACATCAGGGTCGTTTTGTTTGGCTTTCTCCCACTGGCATTCCCATATAGTACGAACTTTGAGATTGTAAGTTTTACGTAAGACCTCCATTTTATTATCAGACTGTCTTCTGAGTACACCGTAGGGTATTTTTGATACAGGATTTAACTCGTTAGGGTTGAAACGGCAACAATGACCGTGCCAGAAACATCCCAGGAATTCCAAAGCTATTCTATCTCCGTTAATCTCATAGTATCCGTCCACATGATAAGCACCAAATCCTACTTCTCCGTGATTTAAGGCATGATGAATATCAACATTTTTGGTCGCTTTAAGGTATTCCAACCACTGGATGGACGGGGTAGAAAAAGCTTTGTACTGGTTAAGATACGCCTTTCTGTGAGTTAAGGCTACGGTGTCTTTGGGTAAAAAAAGGGTTTTAAACACCTTCATTGCACAACCGGCAAGCGTTACACAGCCAAAGGGATCCACGTTTGTGCATTCGATAAATTCCCTTCTGTATTTCATACAGCCCTCTCGCAACAAAACAACATCGTTCTTGCAATACATTGCGAGTTGTTTTTTGAAGTCAAACACCTGTCCTACCACGCTCTGGTACCAGCTGTCGAATTTGATCTGATCAGAACCAGACATCGTACTATATCCGTAATATTCTTTAGGCGGATACACACCTACATAATCTGCATTTTGCAAACGATTAAAATGATGGGGAAAGAAACCTTTTTCGTCTGTGTTTAGGTTTAGAGCAGCTGTCATTTTGGACAATTTCATAGACAAAAAATTGTAGCTGTCAATATATCGCTGTTTAAATGCGTGATCGTACATATAGGACAGTCTACATCCTTGCAGTATGATTTTTGGCGTCAACCCCTGATTTGTAAAATACTCCAGCAATATATAAGAATCGAACCCCGATGCGTTGTGAGCTATAAATGTAAAGTCAGCATATTTTGCCCTTCTGAAATGTTTAATCAGCTTGTCTATACAGTCGATACCTCCGGCAGTAAACTCCTCACCGTCTTGCGAAATGGCACACACGTAATTTGCTACATGTTTACCATTTTCGTGCATTGTCTCAAAATCATAATAGATATACTTTTCACTATGCTCGTCAGGTTTTAGGGGTTGTATATAACATGCGTGATGCCCTTCATCTACCAGAATCTCGTTGCAATTCGTACATTTGGACGGCGCGCAGACATGTGGTAATAGTTTATCGCCTGACCATTTTGTTCTGTATTGTCTGCAACACTTATCGCAGTATTTCAGGAGGTCACACCTAGATCGCCCACCGTCGATTTGCGGTTGTTTATGCATTTGATAACAGAAGTCAGATCTGCAATATTTCATGCAGTCCTCACATTGCAACCATTTCTTAGCCTGTGTGAAGCATTGAGGGGTTTTACACGTGTTACATGTAAATTTGCAATAATGTAAGTTAGGATCGTTAAAGCCTTGATAGCAGTACTGGCAGACATACCCGTATCCTAAGAATGCTTTCAAGTTTTTTATCATGTAGTAATGATCCTCGTGTAGATATAAATGCACGGTGTTCTGATGGGTTTCATTTGTGTTTTTATACACATCCAATTTACCTGAACACGATCTGTGAAAGATTACTATTTTCAAGTCTAACATCATTTCGAATTTATATACGTCATGAAAGGCAATTTTATCTTGCACCCCATAACCCAACGTTGTGTGTATGTCGTCGGCTATTCTGTACAACTCCTGGTCAGGAGTATGCGGGTTTAAAAAATGCGCTAGACATATACTGAAACACATATTGTCTGATATATTTTTTGGGATGAAAAGATTCATCTTATTTTTTTGGATGACCATGTTATGTGCCAAATCGGTTCATTTTCTACGACCCCCTCCTCGGTTATTTCTCGCCACTGATACGCATAACTGTAGTGCAGAATCGGCCCCCACGTCCGCGTTGCTTTGAGCGGCTCGTTCGATCTGATCGAGAAACGTAGCAACGTCGTGGTTATTATCCGGTGTTAGAACCGCATTAATCGCTGTGGGGAGACTCTCTCCTTGCAGAGACACGTTCATAAATCCGTCTTCACCACCCATCAGTCGTGAAAAATCAACGATCTCGTTCAAAATATCTTGCAAAAAGATATTATACGCGGCGTAATCATCAGTGTCAATTTCACGGAAATTTAAAGTTCTACGAATTTCTAATCCGTTAAATTTCGGTCTAGAAATAATTGTAAAATCACCAACACGTCCTCCTTCATTTATTAGTCTGTCTCTAAAGTTTTGACTGAGACCCATTTCTGGAGCAAACCGATCATAACCTGAGGAGTCGTCGTTAGACGGACCCGCGCCGGTTTGTTCACAGTCGTTTATAGACATACCTAGCCATTCATGTTGAATATCTACGAGTTAGTGTAATCTTTCGATCATGTTAAGCGAATCTGGTTGTAACATCTGTAACTGATTACGAATCAGATCACGTAATTGATCTGCATTATTTTGAAAATCGCGTCTGGGTCTCGATGTTCTCTGTTCCTCCTCTGACTCATGGTTATGCAAATCGTCGTGACACCTTTTACTGGTCATTTTGAAAATTTATTTTTAAATCAGTAAATACAAAAACAGTCCAACCTTAAAGACAAACGCACCCTCTTGAAAACATCACAATGGTTCACAACATAGCATAAGCAGATATGTCAACCGGTTGTAAAATGAATCAGAAACAGATAATAATAACCAGATACAAATCAATACATATGAAATGTTGATGATATAAATCAAACAATCAATGATGAGAAGAATTTGTCATACAAGCTAATAACACGAATAAAACAATGATAATCCGTTGTCAATAACAAATGGTGATTTTTGTATGAAAAATCCGATACATTTCACCATGAACTAGCTACTAATAACACGAATAAAACAATAATAATCCGTTGTCAATGACAAATACTAATAATTGTATGAAAAATCAATACCTGTAACATACAAATAATGTAAGATATATATAAAATATATATATATAGATATATATATATATATATATATGTTTTTTTTTTTTTTTTATCTTCCACCCATCATTCGATCATGCAATTCTACTAACATTCTTTGTAAAAGATTCAAACGTTCAGATATCAACGATAAGGCGTTAACAGTAAGAGATAATTCCACCTGATGGTCACGGACAGATTCCGGTACGTGGATCATAGCGCGTTGAAACTCTGAATTGATTATACAACTGTTCGTGACAGTTTCTCCAAAATTCAGCCGCGTGTCTTAAGGCGTCTGTATGTTGTTGCTGGCATTCGATTACGTTTCTTAAAATCGAAATTACATCACCTTGACTGTTAGATGCAATCTCTTCTACTTCCCGGTATGATAAGGGCTGTCCAGCCAGGTCGAAGAGTCTCTCAAAGTATCGGTTAAGACGGTTCAGCGCCTCGCGATCAAGTCTCCTATTTAAATCACATTCACGGAACAGTTCCTGGGGTAAATCCTCCTCCTCCTCCTCCTCCTCCTCAGCTTCCGAATCAGCGAACGAACCCTGATCCCAAGCATTAATCATGGAATCAGTCCAGGCTGTTAAGCTTCCTTCATCATGACCTTGTTCTGAAAACAAAAGAATAACAATAATGCTTTTATTAATTTATTAGATAAAAGCGGAACATAAGAATAATCTGATTTTCTGTTTTAATACATACCATTATTTTCTGAAGTCCTTAAAGACTTGTGCTTGGCGCATCAGCGTCCTGTTCCGGTAATCTCAGACGTTTTACCCCTTGACCGCGACCGTATATTGGCTGGCTGGGAGAACCGGTCTCTGTCCTGCGCCCACTCTCACAGTCGGTAAGCGTGTGAACTCTTTCTGTTGAACAGTCACCGTGGGAGGGATCGGACTGTGTGACATTATCTGGTTCGTGACGTAAATCCGTTCTCACCGCAACCTCCTCTGCCGCGACCCCGACCTCATCAACCCCTTCGGCTGTCAAATCATCAGAGACCGTTTGAGACCCTGGAACTTTTTTTAAGATGTTAAGAAAAAAAATCTGTATAACTCACCATTAACTCCCACGTCGTCACCACGTATAAATAGTTGTGCTTCATCAACTGTATAAATGATAAGGATTGTTATTACCCTATTATGGGCGGTTATTAGATGTTAAACTGTTCAATAGCCAAATGTAAAGACTTACATATATCTTCAAGGATTTGTTCCAAACCCTCGTCAAATTCGATATTCTCGAAAGTATCTGAAGATAATAACATAGTGTTAAACAAATATACATTAAAATATTCATTTTAAACAAAAATATCATCATAAATATCATCTGTGAACAAAACACAGACTTACCGTCGTAATTGTTAGCCATTGTCCTTAGGTCGGTGAGGTATTTTGTTGTCGTGGGAGAAACAGAGTTTACAGATAATGAAGATGTAATAGACCGTGGTTTTTTAACGTTTCAGGGAGTGTGACGTTTTCAGCAATTGTATCATAAACCGTTATCGTAAAAAAAAAAAAAAAAGATTCTGACTTTTGTAATAAATCTCATCAAAACAGTCCCGCTCAAATTCATCACCCGCAGTTACCCGTCTGGTCTTCATCAGTTTACTGAACTCTGTTGGAGATGGGTTGAAACGGATTTTAGATCTTTCTTTTTTTCTTTACAAGATAATTAGTTCGCGTTATCGTAGACCCTCTCGCGTGTAGACCCTGTTCTTCCCTTATCTAGAAGTGTTTAAATTCGACGAGAGGTTTTAACCATCAAAATCTCAGAATATCTGTTTATTGATCTCGTATGATGTAACCCATCCGTTCAAATACACGTTTGAAGCAGGGACTGATTTAATTCTTATGTCGGGAAGAAATAAAACTAGGTAAAATTAAGTAAATTAAAGATTGTTTTCCTGCAGCATACGCCGTCGTCTTTGTGGGACATGTATTTAAGTTTGTGGTTACCGCCTTCTTTGACTATCTCATCACATCCTAAAGGTTAGTTTAAAGTCGTATTCGAATAGATTATAAATTCATTATAAATACACAATTCTCAACTACATCTAACTTCGCCAGACGTGTGTCATGAAAAGGTTCAATAGGTCACACTTCCTTTGACCGGGTTGGGAAGTTTTGTCTAAACCTTCGACAGAGACGCACAGACACAGAGGCAGGCGTGCCTCATAAATGCTTAAAGCGGATATCCTTTGATCGCTGAACATGTTAGAAACACCATCTGTTTTAATCAATGGACCGCGTTCTAACAAAGTTTATGACGCCAGATCCCCTCAAAAACTCATTAGATTGCAAATCCCCAGAAACTTTAGCTATTTTACAAGGAGTCTGTTGATCAGATAACACCGTTTCAGTGCCCGTGCGACCAGACGCGCAGCGCACTTTCTCATTCGGTCGCTCTGCGTGAGACAAAACATTTACATTCGTAAGATGTTGTAGAAAAAAAAAAAAAAAAGTTTACCACCCCTCTAATTATGACTGAAAATCCAAAACATTTGCTATCATTTCAGTTTCTTCCCGCACGTGTATTTTAACCGACACAGCACACTAGAAGTTTTAAGATTGACAATATCAAAGAGTAAATAAATAAAAGGTGTTAAGTGTGAATAACTAAAATAAAATAAAATAAAACAACACTTTCCTGCGGGTTAGAGGTGAATGTTTAAAAGAAGACTTGTGTAACCTCATTTTTAAAACGAAAAAAGTCTGGGTTATACCACGGCAGAAGAGTGACAAATATCAAAACCCTATTATAGGAATTAAGACGCTTAAATAAGAACATTTTTCAAACAATGTTTTTGAAAACAACATTTTTCCCCTGTGGGGCGTTTGTTTAGAAGAATCTTAGTGAAAAGTTTTATGATGAATGGTGAACGGTTTCATTAATTGAGAAACGATAAAGGTTTATTAAAAATAACTTTGTTCTAATGTTAAAACATTACTTTAATTCTTTTAACACGCAAATCTTCAGACCGGTCTGTCCTTACAGCGTTAGAGGGCGGTGATGTGGGTGTGGCCTGACAGCGGCCCGCAGCTCATTCTCAGTTTTGACACCGAAGCGTGAGGTTGTGTAAACGGACGCTGCGTAAGATAGACATTTGTTTAACTTTTCTAAGTTGGGACAAAGACTAGGTTTTCAATTGTAATGTCAGAAGATTTTTACAGCTATCTTATACTGTTGTTTAACGGTCTGATATTTTTTATTTCACTTCACGGTAAGAGAACTCGTCTCTATATTATTTAACTTTGTATCTGTTATAAAGTCAAACTTTTTTTTTTTTTTTTTAAAGCAAGACATAGTTTTTTGATAAATATCTTATTGTTTTAACTAACCCGTCCGATTCTTTTTTGTTATAGATAAACGAACGCGCTCGCAACTCTTCTATTTATTTAACTTTGTCAAACGAACTAGTTTTTTATGAGGGTAATAAATCAACCATTTTGACACAACGTATACTACCATCTCTCTAGAGTGGCTTGAATTTCATTGGAGACTGCTTGTCTTCTTGCCCTTCCCATTCCTCTTCCTCCACCATGATGTTGTACTCATCCTCTTACTTCTCCTCCTCTTTCTCCTCCTCCTCTTCTTCATCTTTCTCCTTCTCCTCTTCTTCTCTGTATGCCTGTACTTCACCAAATCTGACTCAGATGTCAAAGCAGGGGAATAATGTTTATAGTTTAGGGAAATGGGTGTGCTTTTTTAAAAATAGCGTTAAGGAAATTTTAGTTCAAAAGCCTGGTTGTTGTGTTCTAGCAATTGAGAAAAAACGTTCAAAATTAGTGTGTGAAAATAGAGCATTTTAAGTATATTATGGAAGTTCACTTTTTTTCACCTGGGCTTCCATGTAAGGTCCGTCCGTCTTTCAGATCCAAGTGTTGCTTCCAAAGCAGTTGAACAGTAATCATAGTTGTCCTATTAAATGTTCATCCTTGTCTCCATTTATGTTGTGATATTCAACTCAATAATTAGACTTTGTTGACGCTTTATCAACTTTAATCAACAACTCTCAAATACATGTTCACTCATGTCTCTCTGATATCATTCTCATTCTATTCTCACTATATCACAACACTACAAACCTCAACACCTGAGTGTGTGCCCTATATGGGAATCGGCTGTAAACTATATATTTGCATAACTTCAATCACCTGTTTCTCATTAGCAATGGAATAAAACACAGGGGATGTATTTGTGTTTCAATTCACCATATAAACATCTGTTCACTTTGACTTTACCCTATGAGTTAGGTTTAGAACATGACGTTATCTGTTCTATGTTCTCTGTTAGATGTTAGATCTATCTGTTAGATGGCGCCGCTGATGGCAGCTATTGTGCGTTGCTCTTCAGTGTTCGTGTTGTTTTTGTTTGTTTTTCCTGTTTTTTGTTTTTCAAATAAGATCAGTTTTACCAGGGATGATCTGCTGTACATTCGGCAGAACACACCACAAAATCTTCTACCAGTTTTTGATTTTTCGGACGTTTTGCTGGACATTGTAGTTGGCGGAGCTCTGGTCAAACGCTTCAGGAGGAGGCGCAGATGGGGTAAGAGAGCCGGAGCGCTCGTGGAACTTCGTCAGCGCGGATTTCGAACAGCGTTGCCTAGCATCCATCTGGCGAATCTCCGCTCTCTACCCAACAAAACGGATGAACTCCTTCTGCTCTCCTGGACAAACAAGGACTTTTCTAACTCTGCTGCTCTGTGTTTCACGGAAACCTGGCTGAATGGCGACATACCGGACAGCGCGATTCATCTGCCTAATTACCAGCTGATCAGAGCAGATCATTTACATCAATGAGAGGTGGTGTACAGATGTAACTGTGTTAAAGAAGATGTGCTGTTCAGATCTAGAAACGCTCTTCATTAACTTCAAGCCGTTCTATTCACCGCGGGAGTTCTGCTCGTTCATTCTCGTGAGTGTTTACATTCCAATGCAAGCACACGTGAGCTCAGCTTTACAGAAATTCGCCGATCTGATCACAGAGAGTGAGCAAAAGCACCCAGACTCTGTTTTAATCATTCTAGGTGACTTTAATAAGGCAAATCTCTCCCGCGAACTGCCAAAATACAGACAGCATTTGTATTTACATTACATGTCCCACCAGAGACAGTAATATATTGGATCACTGTTACACAACAATAAAGGACGCATATCACTCTGTTCCACGAGCAGCTTTAGGACTCTCTGATCACTGTTTGGTTCATCTTATTCCATCCTACAGGCAGAAACTTAAGTCTGCAAAGCCTGTATTAAGATCTGTTAAAAGATGGACTAACGAAACAGAGCGGGATTTACAAGCCTGTTTCGACCTGACTGATTGGACTGTTTTTGAAGCTGCTGCAAATGATCTGGACGAGCTCACAGAGACTGTAACAACTTATATCAGATTCTGTGAGGATATGTGCATTCCTACCAGGACTCATTTAACCTACAACAACGACAAACCATGGTTCACTGCCAAACTCAGACAGCTCCGTCAGGCCAAAGAAGATGCTCACAGAAAAGGGGATAAAGTCTTGTACAAACAGGCCAAATACACACTGGAAAAGGAGATCAGAGTGGCAAAGAGGAATTATTCTGACAAGCTCAGGAAAATATTATCTTCCAGTGATCCTGCTTCAGTGTGGAGAGGATTGAAGGATATCACCAGTTACAAGACACCATCCCCCAGCACTCAAGGGGACCCTTGAGCACGAATTGAGTTGTTGCCCAAAAGCTCTGGGGGAAGGCCGATACCGCTGGCGTCATGATCAGGTGCTCAAGACTATCACAGAGAGCATCTCTAGTGCTGTTTCCATCTGCCAAAAGTCCAGACCTAGGAAGCAAACCATCAGCTTCATTAGAGCCGGAGAAAAGCCAGGAACAAAGAAAGGAACATCGGGGCTTCTTCAAACTGCACAGGACTGGCAGCTGTTAGTAGACCTGGGCAAGCAGCTCAAGTTCCCTCAGCATGTAGTTAAGACCTCACTCAGACCTGATATCATCCTGGTATCTGAGGCAACAAAAAATGTTGTCATGCTGGAGCTCACCGTGCCATGGGAGGAGCGAATGGAGGAGGCCTTTGAGCGGAAAAAGGGGAAATATCAGGACTTAGTCAGCGACTGCCACGAACAAGGCTGGAAGGCAAGGTGCTTGCATGTAGAGGTAGGGTGCAGAGGCTTTGCTGGACAGTCCCTCTGCAGGGCATATACTGCACTCGGCATCACAGGCGAAAGGAGGAGAAGAGCCATCTGTAACAGCACAGAGGCAGTGGAGAAAGCCTCTAGGTGGCTCTGGATTAAGAGAGCTGGTTGAGCTGCCAGGGCACAAGCTGAGGCTTGATCAACCTCAGCTGGGTCGCCTGAGTGAGGGTGTCTGATGTTCGAGAGTCCCGAAACACCCGATGACCTCAAGATACATCACTGATGATGTGCCCTGGTGCATCAGAAGATGTATCATCACAACAAAAGAGAATCAACACCTGGCAGACGACTTAAACTAGTTCTTTTGTCGTTTTGAACGATCACCCTACACCCGCCCAGAACACCTCTTCACACAACCATTCACACCTCCAGCAACCCCTCTCTCTGGTTTTGGCTTATCTGAAGGACATCACTGGACCCTTACTGGACCCCCTGAAGTTTGCCTACAGAGCAAACAGGTCTGTGGATGATGCAGTCAACATGGGACTGCACTTCATCCTGCAGCATCTGGACAGACCAGGGACTTATGTGAGGATCCTGTTTGTGGACTTCAGCTCCGCTTTTAACACCATTATCACGGAAACCCTTCAAAATAAACTAAGCTCTCCGTCCCCACCTCTGTCTGTCAGTGGATCAACAGCTTCCTGACAGACAGACAACAGTTAGTAGTGGTGGAAATTTTGATTCTTTCCAGAGACTCGTTCATTTTTCGTTCGTTCACCAAAATGATTCGTTCAGATTCGTTCACTAACTCGTTCAGTGACCATTTTTCCATATTACACAAATACGTCAGCATGTGCGGCAAAATGTGTTGTTCAACTAACGTATTTACTTGTTACAAAATAAAAACCGATTTGGCTTCATTAAAAAGTGTGCCCTTCTCATTAAATGAATAAAATAAGTCTAAATAAGTGATCAAAGTCATTACTCTTTTTATCTTTTAAATTACACTCTTTTCGGATGACCAATGCACAAGTGTTTTTTTATTTGTTTGCATACTAGGCTAGTTAACATTTAATTGTTTAGGCAGAGATTTACACGTTCAAATCTGAGATTATGTTAAACGAGGAGTTATTCTGTATGTAAAATATGAATATAAACAAGCGTGCACAGTACGGATACCTGTGCTTTGCATCCGCTTTCTGCTGATTGATGAACTAGATTGACAGAATGGCCGACCTACCCGGTCAACGAACTAGGTATAGCTACCAGTTCGTTCAATTCGTTCACGAACGGGAGATCTCTCTCTCGTTCAGACTCAAAACAGAGCCATCTCGGTCAATGATGCTATTATATTCGTTCGTTCGTTCGATCCAACCAATTACATGCCCCTTCTAAACCCGAGCTGAAATGTTATTTGCTGACGTGAGTCACGTGACGCAAATGAGATGGGATGACGTGACGCAAATAATCAATACTGCCATATTTTTTTATGTTTCACAGTTTTTAAACAAACAAAAGTGCATGACATGACTAACATAATGAAATATTTTTTTATTTAAAAGTATGTAACTGTTCAAACATAAAACAACAATAATATAAATAAATAAAACAAAATGATAAATAAAAAAATAAATAAAACAATAATATAAAAAAATAAAACAAAGAACCAGTTGTTCGAACGACGAACGTAATAATGAGACGAGATGTATGTATGTAACAGTTCATTTGACTCTTTCAAACTCAAAGCAACTCAATGAAGGGCGTATTCGTTCACTAGATCCAACAAATCACATGCTCCGTCCTCGTATCATACTCGAAGGCTATTGGCTCGAGGTTTAGTCATTCTTTGACAGATGAAACGGTCCAGAGCTACGCATGCGCGCAATAGCGGCGCGCTGCGGTGGAGGGAGGAATTTCAGTGAACGAGAAATATGAGTCAATGGATTACGTTAACGAGAATGATTCGTTCACCTAAAAGATTCGTTCAAAAAGAACGATTCGTTCACGAACGTAACATCACTAACAGTTAGTAAAGCTTGGTAAATTCACATCCAGCACTCGAACCATCAGCACCGGAGCTCCTCAGGGCTGCGTTCTCTCCCCACTGCTCTTCTCCCTCTACACCAACGACTGCACATCTAAAGACCCCTCTGTCAAGCTCCTGAAGTTTGCAGATGACACCACACTGATTGGCCTCATCCAGGACGGTGACGAGTCTGCTTACAGACAGGAGGTTAAGGAGCTGGCTGTCTGGTGCAGTCTCAACAACCTGGAGCTTAACACGCTCAAAACTGTGGAGATGATTGTGGACTTCAGGAGAAACCCCCCTGCTCTCCCCCCACTCACCATCATGAACAGCACTGTGACTGCAGTGGAGTCATTCAGATTCCTGGGCACCACCATCTCTCAGGACCTGAAGTGGGACATTCACATTGACTCCATTGTCAGGAAGGCCCAGCAGAGGTTGTACTTTCTTCGCCAGCTGAGGAAGTTCAACCTGCCACAGAACTTACTGAAACAGTTCTACTCCGCCATCATTGAATCCATCCTCTGCACCTCAATAACTGTCTGGTTCAGCTCAGCTACCAAATCTGACCTCAGAAGACTACGGAGGGTAGTCCGGACTGCTGAGCGAATCATTGGTACAACCCTCCCCACTCTCCAAGAACTGCAGTCATCCAGAGTGAGCAAAAGGGCTGGCAAAATCACTCTGGACCCCTCACATCCAGCACACAACCTCTTTGAACTGTTACCGTCTGGTCGACGCTACAGAGCTCTGTGCACCAGAACGACCAGACACAGGAACAGTTTCTTCCCTCAGTCAATACATCTCATGAACACTCAATAATAAACGTGGAACACACAACTAATACATTATCCATTCACCACACTCACTCACTCATTTCATTTTTATTTTTCTCATTTACATTTCTAATTTGCACATACTTGACCTGTACATACATAGTTGTCTATATTATATATTGTTTATTTTTATTTATTTTATTTTTTCTGCTTTGTACATTGGTTATTGGCTATTTCTTGTTATTTTGTTTTTATTACCTGTGTCCTGTGCTGTTACTGTCTTTCTGTTGCACTGTGGAGCTTCTGTCACTACAACAAATTCCTTGTATGTGTAAACATACTTGGCCAATAAAGCTCATTCTGATTCTGATTCTAACATACAGTGTGTAAGCATTTGTAAATTTGGCAGGAAAAATCCATTGTTTTGGTCTTGGTTGAACTTGAGTGTAAAATATGTTTTACAAAGCATTTTAAATTTGTGTTAACTGTATGCATTTTGTGTCAAAGCAACAAGACGTATTAATTGTATAGCCTACACAGACAGATGTGTTAACTGTGTTAAGAGTTTAGGAAAAATGTTAAAAGTGTTGAAAAAATTGTCATAGCTATCGTAAAATCTGTAAATACTAATGCAAATGAGGGTAATTAATGGCATGCAACAGGTAATGAAATCAAATCAGTGACCATGGTGACAGGCAGGCAGGAAAACAAGCTCAAAACGTTACTGTGCCAGGGACATGCCATCACCGCTTTTAACTAAATTTTGTCTTTTTTTAAAGTCGATTTGGACTTTTGGGACAATAATTTACGTAAAGCAATCAATGAGCAAATTTCCATAACCACTGAAAGGACTTCAATTTCAGTCTGTTCCTCCTACAAAAGATTATTGTTCAGTAAAAAGATCTCATAAAATTCAATGATTTCATATAGATATTTTTATGTTACAGATAGTGCCATTGTAATAACAGAAATTATAGTGAATAGGCCAATTATACTGGTCAAATCTTTCAAAAGCAATTTCAAATATGAATCCTTTTTAATTGGGCATCAGAGAAGATACTGTATGTGAAACACCTAGTCACTCTCAAACACAGAAACACACACACGTTCCCATCAACTTTTCTTCATCTAGAAGCACAGCATTTCATCTTCATTCACAGTGACACTGGAACAGAGAATGTATTCATTCAGACTGATGGAACTGAACAAGACTCATTAATTTGATTTGAATAGAGTGAATGGACTTTTGTGTGTGAATGTGAATGTGTGTATATACATTCACATTTATGTGAGAACATCTATGTGTAATATACAGTTGGGCAAAAAAGTATTTAGTCAGCCACCAATTGTGCAAGTTCTCCCACTTAAAAAGATGAGAGAGGCCTGTAATTTTCATCATAGGTACACTTCAACTATGAGAGACAGAATGGGGGGAAAGAATCCAGGAAATCACATTGTAGGATTTTTTATGAATTAATTGGTAAATTCCTCTGTAAAATAAGTATATGGTCACCTACAAACAAGCAAGATTTCTGTCTCTCACAGACCTGTAACTTCTTCTTTAAGAGACTCCTCTGTCCTCCACTCGTTACCTGTATTAATGGCACCTGTTTGAACTCGTTATCAGTATAAAAGACACCTGTCCACAACCTCAAACAGTCACACTCCAAACTCCACTATGGCCAAGACCAAAGAGCTGCCGAAGGACACCAGAAACAAAATTGTAGACCTGCACCAGGCTGGGAAGACTGAATCTGCACTAGGCAAGCAGCTTGGTGTGAAGAAATCAACTGTGGGAGCAATTATTAGAAAATGGAAGACATACAAGACCGCTGATATCTCCCTCGATCTGGGGCTCCACGCAAGATCTCACCCCGTGGGGTCAAAATGATCACAAGAACGGTGAGCAAAAATACCAGAACCACACGGGGGGACCTAGTGAATGACCTGCAGAGAGCTGGGACCAAAGTAGCAAAGGCTACCATCAGTAACACATACGCCACCAGGGACTGCTGAAAGAAAGAATGCTGAGTTGCATCCAAAGAACACCATACCTACTGTGAAGCATGGGGGTGGAAACATCATGCTTTGGGGCTGTTTTTCTGCAAAGGGACCAGGACGACTGATCCGTGTAAAGGAAAGAATGAATGGGGCCATGTATCGTAAGATTTTGAGTGAAAACCTCCCTCCATCAGCAAGGGCATTGAAGATGAAATGTGGCTGGGTCTTTCAGCATGACAATGATCCCAAACACACCGCCCGGGCAACGAAGGAGTGGCTTCGTAAGAAGCATTTCAAGGTCCTGGAGTGGTCTAGCCAGTCTCCAGATCTCAACACCATAGAAAATCTTTGGAGGGAGTTGAAAGTCCGTGTTGCCCAGCGACAGCCCCAAAACATCACTGCTCTAGAGGAGATCTGCATGGAGGAATGGGCCAAAATACCAGCAACAGTGTGTGAAAACCTTGTGAAGACTTACAGACCACTGTCATTGCCAATAAAGGGTATAACAAAGTATTGAGATTAACTTTTGTTATTGACCAAATACTTATTTTCCACCATAATTTTCCACCATAAATAAATTCTTTAAAAATCCTACAATGTGATTTCCTGGATTCTTTCCCCCCCATTCTGTCTCTCATAGTTGAAGTGTACCTATGATGAAAATTACAGGCCTCTCTCATCTTTTTAAGTGGGAGAACTTGCACAATTGGTGGCTGACTAAATACTTTTTTTGCCTAACTGTATACTCAAAGGATCAAACGTTATGAATATTAGATTTATCTTTGTCCTCATTTCTAAATATGTATGTATCAATATATAGCCATATATTGTCAATGCATATATTGCTGTATACTGAAAAATATAGGCACTAGTTTCCAGTATATGGAAATGTATTGTTGTTATCTTAGCACAGATAAAGTGAAAGCATTACTCTAAACATGGTTTTTGTTTATTTCTTTTTCACGTTTGAATATGTAAACATCATTTAAATATGTACATATTCAAATAAGAAAAAGTGGATTCACCTGTGCAGGTGTTTTACACACAGCCGACCTTGTCAAAAGTGAAACTGTTTCAACAGGCAACGTTTTGTGAAAAAAAAAATATCAGGAGAGAAAAGCTGTTAGTGTATATTGTGAATGACACACATGCACATCTATTGGATCAGAAATACAGAGAAAAAAAACCCCTGAAATTTTGTGAAAGATTATTGCAATTTAAAATAACGTGTTTCTATTTTAATATACCTTAAAATGTAATTTATTCCTGTGAATCTAAGATGAATTTTCAGCATCATTACTCCAGTCTTCAGTGTCACATGATCCTTCAGAAATCATTCTAATATGATGATTTAATTTAGAAATTAGAAATGAATACGTTTACTCAGCAAGGACGTGTTAAATGGATAAAAAGTGATAGTAAAGACTTATATTGTTAGGATTTATTCAAAATATAAATCTTTTCTGTTCAAAGAAATCAAAGAAAAAGGTATCACAGGTCCCAAAAACTGATAATAAATGAGCATAAAAGAATGACTTCTGAAGGATCATGTAACACTGAAGACTGGAGCACTGGCTGATGAAAATGTAGCGTTGTGTCACAGAAATAAATTATATTTTAAAGAAAGCAATATTAGAAATTGCAATAATATTTCACAATATTGCATTTTTGTACTTTAGATCAAATAAATGCAGTCTTGATGAGCATACGTGACACCAGTAAACACAAATTAAAATCTTACTGACCCCAAGGCTTTTGCAGCCTGGGTGGATTATGGGATAGTTTCTTTTAAGGATCTTTACATTGATGGCACATTTGCATTATTCAAACAACTGACTCAAGTTTTTAATTCGCCACGGTCACATTTTTCCAGGATTTTGTCTGCAAGAATTTCTCTGGGTTGCCTTGGATTTCACCCTCTGCTCTGATTGATACCATTTCCAATATCAATCCTTATCATAGTGGAGCCATCTCTAAGATTTATACAATTTAGGGATCTTAACATTGAGACATTGAAACAGAGACCTGGCAGTTGGCTTTGAAACGTGTCTATACATCATTTGTTGCTCGTCACGGGGTTGTACAGTGCATAGTCCACTGGTCAAAATGTAAACTAGCTCGTATGTTCCGTGGCATTGATCCAAGTTGTGACAAACGTCATGTAGAACCAGCTAATTTAACGCACATGTTCTGGGGTCTCATGTATAAACCTCTCCGTAGATTTCATCCTAAAAGTGTACGTACGCACAAAAGCTCGATTTTGCATATGCACAAAAGTTTTCAGATTTTATAAAAGCATGCGTATGCCAGAACACCATTTCCATGCATATTCCCATCCATGTGACACCGTGTTAAAATAGTTCTCAGAAAAATAATTTAGAATAGACTTGATCTCATTAATTTCCACTGGCCAAATAATATATTAAAAAATTCAAATTCAATTAATGCAGTTGTGCTGATAAGGTGAACATCTTTTAGCTACTTTTAGTGGAAAAATATAGGCCTATATTTATTGCAGTGTACAGTGGTATTTTTCATAATGTTGTGGAGATGCTTTCACACGACATCAACACCGCCGTACAGCTGCGGTTGTACAGTAAGCTATTGTCATTAGACATATTCAAACTGGAGAATGGTTGTTCTGTTGATTTGATATGTGTTTGGTTGTGCTTGTTTTATCCTGTGGATCATTAAGGAACTCTCTTGGATGATACTCCTTTGTTGTGCACCTTGTTTAACACACCAACCCGTGACAAGATAGCAGACCTTCAAATTGAGTTTAGTTTGGCGATGTTTTTCTTTTGTTTCATTTCCTTTTTCCACCCCTGTCCCAGAATGGACCTGCCAGTCATCCAGATCCTATGCCTGGAGCAGTTGGACCATTTGCTGGAGGACTACACCAGGGACTTTCTCGTTTTTTCTGGTGTGCCTTATCCACTTCCCGGACCGCTCGCTCTGTGTTTTCTATCACACCAGCCTGAGCGAGCGGTGTAAGGCACACCTGGAGAGCTTGGAATCTGATTGATTGCTTGCTTCTGTGGACAGGTTGTCTTTTAAACAGGTAACAAGCTGAGACTCCCTTTAAGAAAGTGCTTCTAATCTCAGTTCCTTACCTGTATAAAAGACACCTGGGAGCCAGAAATCTTGCTGATTGATAGGGGATCAAATACTTATTTGACTCATTAAAAAGCAAATCAATTTATAACTTTTTTTGAAATGCGTTTTTCTGGATTTTTTTGTTGTTATTCTGTCTCTCACTGTTCAAATAAACCTACTATTAAAATTATAGATCATTTCTTTGTCAGTGAGCAAACGTACAAAATCAGCAGGGGATCAAATAATTTTTTGATTAAAAAAATTAGTCTCTGATTTTTAATGTCCACCCTATTTTGTGTTAATTTCAAGCCAGCCATATAGTTATTTTATTCGTTAAGCCATAATAACCGTTAACCGACAAGATTATGTTAAATTGCAATTAAATTCAATTTAAATTGATAGGTGGCTTGACCCGTTACAAATACCTAAATTAGTTTTCCAGGGATTAATTTTATAAACGCAAAAGCAGCATAAACAACATGAACATGAGGATTCACGCATCTGCAGCGCTTCTGTTAACGGAGAAAAACATAAGCTTTGTGTGCAAATGATCTTATTTAGTTGAAATGTGCAAAATACACATTTTATTCCACCGCTCAGGTGCTAATGGTATGAGCCATTCAGGGCTTTAGCCAGGGCTTTATAGTTACCGAGGTCCCAAAAAAAACACATAAAATAAAAAAATCATATAAAAAAATGTACGCCCTCTTGTGGCCTCAGGAGACAAGCCAAAACCTCCC